>NC_054747.1:24042732-24342732 GCF_018143015.1 Lytechinus variegatus | reverse complement strand
ATTTAGATTTCATTTGATATGAAAAAAAATGAAAAACTAAAAGTAGAATTAAACAATGCAAAATGACATAATATGCCTACATGTACTAACAAATAAATGCAATTTATACATTCATATAAGAAACAACATCATAACAATAATAAAATGCAACATTTATATCGCTTAATAAAAATATTTCTAAGCACTGCATACTATTACCCAAGCTTTAGCACGGCTACACTGATTGGACGATCGAACATTCAAGGAATTCCTTCCTACCGAGTACCCATTTACTACACCTGGGTGAAGGGTGGCAATTGTAGATAAACGCCTTGCCAAATGATGCAATTGCTGCCGGGGATTTGAACCCCGAACCTTGTGGGACAAGGCATGAGGGAACCAAAACGATTAAAATCTTGTAGGCAGTTGTCGCTATACAAAAATCAGATTTTTAACATAAACAATTCCAATAGATAAAATTATTGTACAGATGGAGGGCGCCTTTGTCCATGGGAAGAGACAGTAGCCATGTGACAATGCTGATCTAAATTTTCACCAAAATTCTGACAGAGAGAAGATTCTGGCGGTAAGCAAAGTATTTTTCTGTTGATTGATGATCTGTGGCAGTGATTGAATAGTAATGGGACCTAAAAGACAGTTAGATACTCCTGAAAAGAATAACCCCAAACTGACGGCCCCAAGGAAAGTTATCGTGCAAGATTCAGACGCGACTCAGGCCAACGCCCCGGGGGAGGTTTCGGCGGGGGAGATGCTGGTCGGTACGGCTAAGCAAAGTGTTGGTGAGATGAAATCTGACACACCTCCGCATTGGTTTAGTAGTTTTGTCGACCGATTTGAGTCTCGCTTCACTCGTTTGGAACAGCGCATGGAGTTACTTCTTTTGGAGAGATTAGATGAAGTGAACCTGAAAGTGTCTGAGAATGAGGAGAAAATCTCTGCATGTGCCATTCAACTTGATGATGTTGTGGCAGAAGTGAAAAAGCTCAAATCAGAGAGAGAAGACATGATTGCCAAGATAGACGATTTAGAGAACAGATCTCGTCGTAATAACCTTGTTTTTCATGGTGTACCGGAAAGCCCTAGAGAAAGCTGTATGGAAGTACTGCAGGATTTCCTCCATGGATTTGTGGGATTATCTCCAGAAGAGTCTACATTTGAGAGATGTCACCGTACTCCAACATCAAAGCGCTCATACCCAGCAGATCAGAAGCCAGATCCAAGGGTCATACATGTGGCCTTCACATCATATACCATAAAGGAGCGAGTTCGTAAGGCATGCATCGCTAAATTAAAGGAGAATAAGGGAAAGAAAATCTTTGTATCTGAAGATTTTTCTAAATGTGTTCTGCAAAAGCGAAGAAACAAGTTGGATCTCATCAAGCGTTTGAGAGATGAGGGGAAGAGGCCTTTCTTCCTCTACCCGGACAGGGTGGGCTTCAGAGCTCGAGATGGAAAGTTGCACATCGTTGGTTGACTTTAAAAGTTATAGTGTATTTCTGTTTTTTTTTTTACTTTTTCATCAGAAACTTTGAAAGAGATGTAAACTGGTGTTGATTTTTATTTTGTATCTTTACGCTGTCATGAGTGTAATATCACCCCCCCCCCCCCGGCTGTTTACTTTGATTTTGTTTTACTTTCATCCATTGTTACTGCACTCAGGTGATCTTTACGGTTAGTATTTGATAGACATCACTTCATCTGAGTCTACTCTCTAGTCAGTCTTTTGGTGCCTTTATGTACGTGTACTACTGTTTTGATCTCAGTTGGTATAGGTTATTATTTAGCACTCATACACAGGGCTGTGTTTTTGATTTGAAGCCCTTTGTTTGATCTTGTGCTTGCCTTGCTTTATTTTTTTCATGTTTAATGATATGTATATATTTATTTTTTATTTTTATTTTTTAACGTCCTTGGTAATGGCAGATTGCATAACATTCATGTACCTTTTCTTTTTTGTGCTATTTTGTATTCCTTATGGTGGCTATGGTTTTGGAATAGGGTGTATCTTAAAAAATAATGTTTATTAAGCTCAGTTCTTTTAATTGTAGGGGGCTACAAGATTATGTTAAAAGGAAAAAAGTTTTTCATTTCTTGCGTTCTCTTAAAGCTGATATTGTATTTCTCCAGGAAACCCATTGTGATTTTAATGATGAATACTTGTGGAAAACCCAGTGGGGTGAAATAGCTTTTTTTGCTAGTTTTGCATCGAATAGTAGAGGTGTGGCCATTCTTATAAGAAACTCATTAAATACAAATATTAAATCTATTTTTAAGGATCCTCAGGGGAGGTTTTTGATTATAAATGCCATAATAAATGAACTCCCTATCACATTAGTAAATGTTTATGGACCAAATAATGATGACCCAGACGTTTTATTAAAAGTGTTTGCAGAACTTGAAAAATTTGATAATGAATTCATAATAGTAGGCGGTGATTTTAACACAGTTATTGATGACATTGATTATCAGGGTTCTAGAGATCACCATTCAAATATTAAAACTAGTGAAATGCTTTCTGTATTAATAGAGGTACTTGATTTTGGTATATCCTTGAGAGATAGAAGAAAGTTTAATTTTTTGATGAAAAATATCCCAGAGAGCTGGTTGGTAGAATTTGATGTTGACATTATTGGTGTTCATGATACTATTGTGTTTAATTTGTTACAGTACAAAAAGGTTCCTAAGAGTGTTTACAACATCCTACTTAGCCCCCATGTTCCAATTAAAAAATATGCATACTGGAATGATAATTTACTGTTACCTGTTGATATTAGCTGGGAAAAGATTCATTACACCAATTTCTTTTGTACTATTGACACTAAATTAAGGTCTTTTTATTTTAAAATTTTTCATAAAACTATTGCAGTCAACAGTTTCCTATTTAAGATCAAGAGGAAAGATTCTCCTGACTGCTATTTCTGTGGAAAGAAGGAAGAAACCTTAATCCATATATTCTGTGAATGTGAAAAGATTACTCCTATTTGGCATAACCTTATCACTGTTATCTCACATAAATTGAAATCGAACTTGTCTGTAACTAACTTTGAAATGCTTTTTGGCATCAGCACTGACAGATTTATTTCATATTTATTTTTACTTTTGAAATATCATATTTATTCCTGCAAGTTTAGAAATATTCATCCAAATTTTATTTCATTTAAATCTGTTGTTAAAAAACAAAAAGAAATTGAATATCTTTTAGCTAAAAAGAAAAATAGACTGCATAGTCATTTTAAGAAATGGCGTTTCGACCTTTAAGGGTGTGTATCATTCTTGCGTGTATACTTGATCATGCTGCATTATTTACTCTACATTACAGAAGTTTCTTGGAGAACTGTCCATGCCAACCTCTGTATTTATTCCTGTGACCCACGATTCTGATATCTAAATTCTATTTTTCTCTTTTTTTGTTTATAGATTGATACCCATACTGTTCCCCTTACCTAATAATCTCTAAGTTAAAATTCATACTGCCACTGTATGATGATATAGTGATTATTGTTTGTACATTATTTTTATATGAAGGAAATCATGTTTTTCTTTGAGCTGTTATCTTTTGCATAGTACAATGTACCGCTTAATTCGTCCGTATACTATTTACACGTGTATGTACTTTCAAGGGCGACCTCCGAGACTTAATTTATGCAAGCGTATTCTGGAGAATGTTTGACCTCCTGACCTTTTTCTCGAACTTGCAAAGTGTTTCCAAATTTATGACGTTGATGGTCCATATTTGGCAGGATCTTGGATTGGATGGAGCCACGTGGCTGAGGGTTTCCTCCCCTTTTTCTTTATGTGAACAAGGGTGTGTTTGTTTGTGTGTCGTATGCAGGATGGAGGGCAAAGATATTTGTGTTTGTACGGGGATAATGTTCTAATGTGTGTGTGTGTGTACGAGTGGAGGAAGAGTGAAAGGGGGCAGAGAGAGAGAGAGAGAGAATTGGGGCGGGGATCCTTCAGCTGCCTGTCCTCATTCTAGTCCGATTCCCCTTTTTTGGCTTCTGTTCTCATTTTCTTCAGGGCGGTCTTTTTTTCTATCTCGGCGCTTCCCTCTTTGAATACTTTTAGATAATTATATTATATCTGCCTTTTTCTTATTGTAATGTTTCATGTTCTTATGCTTATTTATCATGCTAATCATTTGTATATATTGTGATTGTTATGATTTATTTCAATAAAAACTTAAATAAAAAAAAAAAAAAATTATTGTACAGATGGTTGAGTTCTTTATTACAAAATATGATGCTATGTAAAAGTTTGTATTAAAATTCTCTCACCTTCCAGTCTAGCGTGGAGACTCTGGAAATAGAAAAATAAGTTGCAACTGCCGACTTATTCAAGTTTAAAGCTAATACCTTTGGGGTTTTAAGAGCGAATGAATACACTTATGAAATGGCTGCCAAATCAAAAAAATATCACTTTCTCCCGATTCCCATAAACACACTGGTGAGATCCATCATGACATAGTAAAAATGATGTACATTAAATTGCAATTCATGAATAGTTTCCCAACTTTCTGGTGTCATTTGAAAGTTGGCTAAGAAATGTTCCCCAAAAGTGATATAGTTATTGTTTGGCACACGAGAGGAAGTGTGATTGTTCAATCTTTTACTTCCTTCTAATTTTTGTTATCATTGTTCTTCGCTCGATTTTGATGGCGATTTTGGGCACGAAAGCAGCAGCTGAAGCTGAATAAAGTCTTTGAACTGTGAAATATTGGTGTTGTCACAGCCAAGGGGATGGTGTGATAGCTTGCGGTCCAAAGGGCAACCTCTTTCATACTAACCCAAAGTAAAAACTAACAACATTTTAAAGTAGAAATATATTGAAAATTGTAAAACTGGAGAATCATATATCACAATAAAGGAGAAAATGAGGAGAACACGATGGTGTACATCATTTATCATGGAGACGGATGAAACTCAGTTAATTGATAGTTTAAAGTTCTCTCTCTGAATGCTCCAAACACGCAGAATTACGTCCGCGAAATTGGGGATTTTTTTATGACGTCACTGTCTGTACGAGAGGCGTGATTGGCTCTCCCACGTGAAGCTCCACTTGCATGCAAAACCTGTTGCAAGGGTACATTTTCTCCACATTGTCACTGAATACTTCGATCCCGAAATGATCGAAAGAAAACCCAGAATTTTATCTTGATTTGGATTTTCAAATTGATGATTTTGAGATGAAGAGAATGATGATGAAGTGAAACAACACAGTGACGTAGTTGGAGGTAAATTGGGGGAATTACGCCGATGATGATGATGATGAAAATTCAACTTGCAACACAATCACAAGTAAAGTCATGTATATACCGATTCGCTACCAATTCATGCTGCTGGAAGTGCTAGCTACACCGCGCGGGCCAAATTGAATTCATGCTGAACATGAATAACCACATCCAGACAGTCTATCATAAGAAGGAAAATGATATAACTGTACTTACAAACAAGTGAATAATCCGAACCTGAAGGCAAATCAACTCAACGAATATCGATATGGCATATGCACTGACGATAAACTTCATGTGGCTGGATAGATTGTCACTCGTTCTGTTAGATGTAACTTTTATCTCATTAATTTGACAAAATTACGAAACTCGGGGAATTATTATTCTATATAAAAATATAGTAACATCTCTTATCATTTTTTGAATTATGATAAAACCTGTTTTGAAGGAAAACGTTGAGGTAAATTAAAATTAGATGTAAAAGATCATCCCATCATGCGTAGCATTATGAGCATTATGTGATCGTAAACAAACCATCACAACAACACATGCCGTATTGTTTGCTCGCCTTGGCTGAGACTGAGAGAATAGATCTATGCACGTGTTGCACAGCTCTCAATCAGCAAGGAAGGAATACGTGCATGTTTGCGATGGTTTGTTTGCAATGACATACAAGCTACGCATGTTGGGGGGGGGGGGATTTAAAAGTAATTTTAGTTTATCTCAACATTTTCCTTCAAAAGAGGTTTTATCGTAATACAAAAAATAATAAGAGATGTTACTATATTTTTATATATATAAATAATTCCCCGAGTTTCGTAATTTTGTCAAATTAATGAGTTACAAATTACATCTAACAGAACGAGTGACAATCTATCCCAGCCACATGAAGTTTATCGTCGGTGCATATCGTCTGCTGCTATTCGTTGAGTTGATTTGCTTTCAGGTTAATTCGGATTATTCACTTGTTTGTAAGTACAGTTATATCATTATTTTCCTTCTTATGATAGACTCTCTCTGGATGTGGTTATTCATTTTCATGGATTTAATTTGGCCCGCGCGGTGTACGTATAGCTACCACTTGTAGCAGCAGCTGCATGACTCATGAGTTGGTAGCGAATCGGCATGTACATGACTTTACTTGTGATCGTCAGGCAAGTTGAATTTTCATCATAATCATCGGCATTGTTCCCCCATTATTTACCTCCAACTACCTCACTGTGTTGTTCATTTCATCATCATTCTGTTCATCTTTAAAATCATCAATTTGAAAATCCAAATCTAGATAAAATTCTGGGTTTTCTTTCATTTCGTGATAGAAGTATTCAGTGACAGTGTGGAGAAAACGTACCCACGCAACAGGTTTTGCATGCAAGTGGAGCTTCACGTGGGAGAGCCAATCACGCCTCTCGTACAGACAGTGACGTCATCAAATTCCAGTCAATTCAGAGACCGATGCGAGGCATATTTCGGAGGGGCATTTTAGCGTTTTTTAATCGGCGATTTTCACCTTTTTGTATTATTTTCGGTATTTTTGAATGACCCACTGATGATCCCCACATCATTACCTTTCCATTGATATATAATAAGACCACATTCATAATCAATATATTTCTCCTTTAAGGAAATTAGATTTTAATTCCAGTCTTTATCAGAACAAGGCATCATTTCAAATTTAAAACACGAAGTGTGGATTTGAGCATTCAATAAAGAATAGAAATCACTTGTTGAATTCATCAAGAATCAAACATTCGGTATTTTAGATATGATATCTAACTTGTAAAACAATCCAGTCATGCAATACCTCCAGAACAAAGCAGTCTGCTCTGTTACTGTTTTAAACTTTAGTCCAGAAGTTCTTTCATTTCTATTTCTCGATTTCTTTGAATTTGGAACCTGACTTGAAAAACTTGCAGTGTACACTGAAGTAAATTCGTTGACCGTCTAACATGATTGAAGTCCTTTAAAAATAACCCTAATCAAACTTGACTAGCGTACTGTAGACCCAGAATTTTTTATCAGTTTACACCTCTACTCCTTCACTCAACGGACGTTACCGCCGCCAGACTGATGTATTCTTGTCCCCGAACAACCCCCCCCCCCCTTTTAAAGACACACACAACCCCACCCACAATCACCCACACGGCACACACTCTCACACCCCCAGACAATGTCATTTCGTCACCATTCACGAAATAAATCAATTTCCTGGTGTAAGGTGTGTTTTACTACATATTCAACACATGCTTGAAAACCTCGCTGAACTTTGCTGGGGGGGGGGGGCAAAAGAACTGAATCACATTTATCTCAAACAGCTTTTTAAGCCAATAAGGATCGTTGATTTCCGTCATTTAATAAGAATTAGCGTCTGGGGAATCCCAAAAAATGGCATAACTTTACAATCCAGTGGGTCGGAGTGTGATCCCCATTGATATCCTGGTAGGGCAGTCGTAAACCAGGACCATCCGCAAACTTTGGTGAATTCGACTGTTCTTTTGAGCTTTATTACAACGCTCCACACCACTCCGCTGTCACACTATCACACTGACAAGTGTGCTAATATCGGGCCTTGTCACACGTGAATCTTATATCATCATTGTAACGATGATTGCTATTGTAGTCGTGACTGTGATTAGCGTTCGTGATTCTAATCATGTTCTAGTTTGGTTTCACACGTGCTAAATATTCGTCATTAGCCTTATTTTTCCATTTGAATCATTCAAATTACGATTTTTTTTACCGTGTGAAAGGGCGGATAGACCATTTCATACTGCCCTTTCACACGGTAAAAAAGCGTAATTAGAATGACTCCAGTAAAAAATAACGCTAATGACGAATATTTAGCACATGCGAAACCAAACTAGAACATGATCAGAAATCACGAACACTAATCACAGTCACGATTACGATAGTAATGATGGTTTAAGATACACGTGTGAAAAGGCCCATTGTTACGGCCATATTGGAAATTTTGGTCAAATGACCTTTCATTTCTTTCATAATGATTGGCAGATTTAAAAGCAAGATATTATGTAAGCATGCCTTAATACAAAACAGGATGAAGAAATTGAATAGACCTGGTGATAGCATGCTAGAATAGCACACCAATGAACACTTGTCTGATTGTTTAGAAATTTATGTCCCAGGTAGAAGAACTAGATCCTCTGAAGACCCACTTAAATTAACATATCCAACAAAAAGAAAACAGACTGCAGATAGAACATTCACGGTTGCATCCTCTATGGAATGGAACAAGCTCCCTCTTGCAATAAGACAATCCCCAACAATCAAGTCTTTTAAGAAGTCACTTAAAACTCTCTTGTTCTAGGCAATTGCCTTCATTTAATATGTCATTCTGATTTTTGTTTGTATCTTTTATAATTATGTTCATTGAAATTGTGAGCGCTTTGGGCCATTTGGGAAAAGCGTGTTATAAATATTGAGTATTATTATTATTATAATTATGAAGGTATTTGTTTCATCTTCTTTGAATGCGTTAAGCCCCTTTTACACCTTCACGGAAGCAACACGGATCATCCCGGATTGTCAATCCGGGGTCATCCGTGTACAGTCCGGGACTACCGTGTACACTCCGGCTACTCATCCGGAGCCATCCTTGATGTACCGGCATGTCCGGGAGAAAAATGAACATGTTCAATTTTTCATCCCGGAGTACACGGACTGATAATCATCCGTGTTCATCCTTGTAGCCTCCTTGTACATCCATGTAGCTACCGAATGCATCCGGGAGGCTCCTTGTAAGAACCGGGTGATCCTTGTTGATACCGGCTTTTGATACCGGCTTTATCCGGGGTCAAATGTTTGTATTGTTTGCGTACATGAACAATAGTCCGTATTCATAACCAAGCACGAGCATGTTCCAGATGCTGCAAAAAGGGACGAAACTTCATTCTAGGAGGATGCCGGCGACAAGAAGTGATAAGGTCCGTGTAAAGACCCGGTAACATCCGTGATCATCCGGGTATTCCGTGTTGGCTCCGGGAGCATATCAGACAGGATCCCTATTGCTACCTTGCCTATCCTTGTAGACTCCGTACTTTTCCGTACATATCCGTGTTACTAACCAGTTAACTCCGTAATCGCTCCGAGAATGCTAGAAAAAATACAAATTTGTCACCCCGGATCATCACGGACTGAGATCCGTGATGATCCGTGTTGCATCCGTGAAGGTGTAAAAGGGGCTTTAGCATGATGTTATAACAATGTACTTGGCAAACTGTGAAATACCAGTCGCTAGTGGACGCATTGTTGTTTTGTAGATCTAATAAAGAGAAACACAATTGAAAAGAATATATGAATAATCAAAACATCAAAGTTGGCGCTTATCTCATCAAATATTAAACCGCCAACGTCACTTTAGTACCAATGACCCTCTTCTGATCATGCACAGAATGGACCACGAAATGGCTTAATTTTTTGTAGATTTAAATGCAAATACCAAGATTTAACGATATTTTTCATGATTAAACTAAATCAATAATTTGATTTTCACTCACTACATTCCATTTTGACTTTTTAATCCCTGCATTTTAGAGTGAATACTTGACCAATCGATGTACTGCAATACCCTGCTTACTCGGTGCATACTTACTTTTATTGTATACCCTTGATCAAATGAGCGTTATCAATTGGGTGAACAAAACTATATCTAGGTAATAAAGCTTGAAATCATAAAGCAAAATGCTGAAAATTTCATCGAAAATCTAATAACAAAGTTTCATAAATGTAAATTCATTTTGTTGAAGTGTTTTTTTTATCTTTTGTTTAAATCTTGGTTTTCTTAAGTTCGATTCTGAATGTCTTTATTATCCTATACCAGTCTTGTATCTTCAAATGTTTTTTACAAGTTTACTATGTACATCCAATTCTGTTGTAATTGCTTAATTAAAACTCTTCACTTAGAAACTCAATTGAAATACTTGCAATATCGACATTTTCTAATGCTCGGTACAAATTTCGAACTGGTGTTTATTACATCAAATCTTACTTACATAATGTCACCATCAACTAGTTTTTTATATTTCTAATTAATATGTGAATAAAATTTTTTATCACATTTTCATAAGATTTTTCATTATTATTCTTCGGACTGCTCCAAGAAATCAATAATGAATAGAATAACAAATAACAAATTAATTGAATTTCAAGATTTTTAAAAAGATTTTGTGAAAACAGTTGCATGCACGCCGCAGTGAAAATTAATTCGATAGGCTGACTGTATCCTGGCTTTCATTTTCCTTGTTCATAAATGATATATTTATTTCATATTTTCATAAGGGTGTTTATGATATGTCTAACATGTAACAAAATTATTATTTTTTGATATCAATTCAATAGTTGACCCATATTTGTCATTCTCCAAGGAAAAAAAATGAATAAAAATGGTAAAAATACAAAAAGAATGAATGGAGAATTTACATCATTAGCTTCCTCAATGTATTTCCATTTAGACATGCATATTGTTTAACCGAAAAAATGCAAAATTATGAGAGATCATTAATTTGTTATTCCTTTTCCAATTTTGATAAAATTGCAAGTATTTTGTCTGATTTTACTTTATGTGTTCAAATTATATTATATCCAGCCGTGAGTGCACTTTAACTCCATCGCACCTCCATTCTTCCAGAATGAATGGGAAACGGTTTTTTCAAACTTCTTGTTAGATATTGTGATTGTATACGTGGATCATGTGCCACTTGAAACTTGCTGTATAATCTGAGGTTGAAGTGTGAAAAGACGGACTAGATGCATGTATTCCAAGAAAGGCGCTTAGCCAGGGGGCGGTGTGGGCGGGTTAAAGATATGCACTGTCGCAAAATTGTAATTATAATCAAATACGTTCTTTCCAAAGGAAGCAGTTAATATAACTTAGAGAATACACTTTTTCCCGAGACCCTTTTATTTTCAAAGATATTGATGAAACGCTTAGCTTTCGCACTTCGTGCGGGGGTATTATTTCAATTTCCTCCATTTTATTTATTTTGTGCGTTCACAAAAACGAGGTTCAAAATCACAGTAGAGTCAACTAGATACTAGAGACAAGAGAGACGGCTCCTTTTCCTTTTTAATTTGATATAACATCAAAAGCTTCCCGCTTCTTGCGGGAGGGGGAATCTACCCATCTCTGCACCCACCACCTATATAGCGCGCTTTGCGTGCATTTACCGCCCCCTGCAAAATGTAACCCTGGCTATGCGGTTGTCCCAGGTGATTGTCATTCTTGTACAATTTATATGGATTAAGGGCATATTGTCAGTTATAAAATCAATTGTTTCTGCCACTGCCATTTAAGAGGCTGTATCATATTCCTTAGTGATTCTCTAAACTATAGATTGTGATGAATTCTTTGTATAATCTTCATTCGGCGAATAAGTAATGGGAAAAAATGTCATAATGTTATTGATATCAATAATATATAGTAATAATAATAATGATAATAATAAAGTGGTTCTTTAATTAGCACTTTGATCTTCATTTGTTTCATTGTTGTCTCCTTACATGAGGTGTTGGATAATGATTGAGCATGACCATGTTGACATTTCATTTAATTTGATAGATTGGACGTTTAAGGCACTCTGGGAAAGGATGGATATAATAGGGAAGGCGGGGTAAGTTGAGCAAAGGGGCAAGTTGAGCCACCACCCCCAGTCCATTAATAAAGAATGAGTCAGACATTGTGTTGGTGTCATGTATTGATGACCCATTACATAGCCCTTAATCCCACCTCATTGTTTTTAACTTTGAAAAAAAGTATTTTTTTTAGAGGGAAAAATACAAACTTCAGCAAAAAAAGTGAAAGGGTATGCAATATATAAGTGCTTTTTACCCGAACACGTCTTTTGAATATAATCAAGAAATAAGAACAATATTGTACTTTCCAGGTAATGGATTATCATTCTTGTCATAGTCTTTTAGATGATGCAAAAGAAATGTGTGGATGTGAAAATATCGCATTACGTTCGGACTGGGGTAATTTGAGCCAGCCAACATTGGGCAAGTTGAGCCAGAGTAATTCTTATGGTAATGTAAAAAAAAAACATTAAAAGCCATTGATATGCAGACAGAAAGGAAAAATTCACATGAAAATTCTTTTACTTTTAGAGGATGTTAGTATTATAGAGAATTAACAAGTGAAAAGACTTAAGATAAAAATTGACTTGATGGCTCTTCCCGCATACATTTTGTGCAGGGCTCCGTTGTAAAACAGTTTTGTAACTTAACAAGACTATCCCCCCCCCCACTGTTCTTTTTATCGATTTTTGTTAAATAAAACATGAATAATAATAATAATAGTTTTTGCGGCTCAACTTACCCCAGAAGGTGGCACAATTTACCCCATAGATGAGGGTAAGTTGTGCCATTTGACATCGTTTTTCCAAAGGTCACGATGACTTTCAGTGAGGGGGAGAAAATTATATATAGGTGAAAAATATTTCCCAAGAATCAGATCTAAAGGCTAGGTATTTATTTCTACAATATCATTAGTCATATCAATTCTGACATGCAAAATGCAAAAAGTGTCACTACTTACCCCGCCTCCCCCTAAGGGTATTCCAAAAAGGATAGACTTATAGCACCGAACGGTCTTCCGTCGCGCGAACCACCAGAGTCGAAGAGTATCACTTCATATATTGTATGCTTGGATAATCAGTAGGTAGTGATGTACATTTTGATTTGCGCCACAGTAAGGCATGACAGCAATTAATGAAACCAGTTGTCAATGATGTCATAATCATACGTGAGATAGTATTTTATTTTATTTTTTATAGTATTTTATTTGCAAATCCATTTTAAGTGAAATTAACTTGAATTTTAATACTTAAACTTGTTTATTAATCAATTATAGGTTTTGTCCTTTTTTTACTAATACGAGTTTCTGTGGCATCTCGCACATAGCTGCTCAAAAGGATTTCACACAAAGTATCATTATATTCCCCATTATCTATTAAGTTATTGCTTGTCACTTTTTGAAATAGCATGATGTGTCAAATGCTTGTTTATTTTAAAATTTGATAACGGGCAACTTACAGAGAAACTCTGGAATATCTTTTTCATGATTTCAAGATATAGATTATATTCATTTGCAAGTACTATCTCTTTCAGATTAGTTGTTTGCGACTTAAGGGGTACTCTGGGATGAATGAAATATAACTTGGACCGATAAAGTAAAATCAAACAAACACAATAAGGAAAAATTCATCACTATCGGCCAAGAACGATAAAGTTATGACATTTTATCTTTTTGTAATGTTTCAGTGAAAAAGTTTTACCCATAGTTCATAAATAAAGCACCCCAAAAAAAAGTTTTCAAAATATCGGGTAAAATGGGAACCTGCATGTTCGTTGGGTTAAAAAAAATATGTCATTTCCCCACTTGATTCTTTTATTATTATGTGAAATTATATTTTTACATATCTAGCAATAATGTTGATGTAGGATCGAGTGTACTTATTCAATGCGTTTGATTATCATGGTTGTAACTTCTTTTGTTAAACTGGAGACAGTACGCACAAGTATAAAAATGCAGAATAATTATGAAGTAAATGTAATTGTGAATTGTAATTCAGTTATAAAAGAAAAAAAGAACGTATGGATATGACATAATCAGCATTCTATTGCATATTCATGCCAGCGTCCATGTAACTGTTCTTGTAAAATATTGCTAAACTTTGAAATTCAATAACTTCGTTATTTTCATCAGATCTGGTCAGACTGCCAGCGTTTTGTTTAATTTTACTCTATTGATTTTATTTGGACGATTTTTAGCTTGTAGTACCCCTTCAATAATAAAGACAAACTTGATATACTCGCTTAGTTTTTAAGTATTTTTTTTACAAAACAAAACAAAATTATATCATAAAGAAGAAAAATAAATCCATCATAGGCATGTACAATAACAAATTGGTCCGTTATGATGGGGGCTAGTTGGGGTTGTGTGAGAGAGAGAGTCGGTGTTGAAGGGCAAGTCCATCCCAAAATGAAATTGATTTAAATAAAAAGAGAAAAATCCAACAAGCACAGCAATAAAAATTTCATTAAAATCGGATGTCAAGTAAGAAAGTTATGTCATTTTTAAGTTTCACTTAATTTCACAAAACAGTATATTTCTGCACTTTCCGGTTGGTTTGCAAATGAGGGAACTGATGACATCACTCAGTCACTATTTCTTTTGCATTTCATTATATGGAATATAGAATATTTTAATTGTCTTCCCATAATGCAGTGAAACAAAGTTTTATTTCTCCCTGAACATGTGGAATAACCATTAACATTTTATGGTTCAGTCAAGTTGGTCCTTACTGTCAAATCTGTAAAAATTGAAATAATGTATAATTCAAATGATAAAAAGCAAAAGAAATAGTAAGTGAAGGATATCAACAATTCTCTCATTTGCATGTGACGAAACTGTGCATTTAACTATTTTGCGAAAGCAAAATTTTAAAATGTCACAACTTTCTTATTCAGTACATCGGATTTTGATGAAATTTTCAGCATCATGCTTGTCTGATTTTCTATATTGAATCAAATCAACATTTTTCGGAGGTGAACTTGACCTTTAATGGTGTAAGAGAGAGGGAGAGGGTGGAGAGAGAGTTCGGGTGATGGTGTGTGTGTGTGTGTGTGTGTAAAAGAGAGAGGGGTAGGGAGGCTATAGTTAGGGTTGATTTAAATTGTAACTGATTTTGAATGTATTTTGTTCTATTCCATTTATGATTATAAGAAAGATGAATCATCCCTTCCCGTTCACTGGCTGATCATGTGGGACCAGGTGTCCTCAGATTGCTAGAGCTCCTGTGAGTTATGTACTGACTGGGTTTACCCCTTAAATTGTCTGTGAACGGGGCAGCTAGAGGGCACTGAGTTCCGCATGATGGGCTGATGGATGGGTTGGGGTGAATGAAGCAGATGCGAAATTATTATTCTTACATTGTACTTGATCATGGTTCATGTGTAGTATTTATATAAATTTCTATAAAATCTTATTTTTCCATTGTAAAAGAGAACTGTTGCTCGGCTAGCGCCATCAGGGTCTACTGACGGTGTGCGCGCTCTACAAATATACACAATTATTATTATGTAAGGGAGAGAGAGAGGCTGGTTTGATTTCATGAGAGAGAGAGGGATGGTTAGGCGGTCTGTTCCTCGAACCTAACCCAATATGCACGTCTTTTAACAAAAACTATAGATAGTGAGTGACTAGCAAGCTGATGCATCATCCGGGTAGGAGGGTGAAAGGACATATGCCTAGGCTCGATCTTGCTACATTTACTCCTGTCTTCATACATTAAATCAGATGGCATAGGATGTAGATTTGGAATTGTAATAGGCCTATACTTTTTTGTTCAGAATGATGTAAAAATTGCAATTGAGTTTATTAAGTTATGGAGGTTAGGTTTTATGATTGGCTGTGTCGGCTTATGTCGAAAGGGTGGGTGCTGTCGCGTTAGGGTGCGTCAACGCGAACGCGAAGATTCGTCCAAAGCCCCCCCCCCCCCGGTTTGGCCGAAAGGGTGCGTTGGGAGCGCCACGTCGCGTCGCGTTCACTGGAACGCGCCCTTTCGTCCAAAAAGGCCCCCCCCCCCCGGTTTGGACGAAAGGGTGTGTTTAATAATAATAATAATAATAACATTGCCAATTTGCACGTAAAATAGTGGATTTTCAATCAATTAAAGCATTGACAATTTGAGGAAAAGAAAGAAAAGTTCAACTAAGAATAATAATGATAATAATAATAATAATAATAAAATCAGATACCCACCCTTGCAATAAGCCACTTGGCGCCAATTTTTCACTCCAAAAATTCATTTCCATAAATTCACTCTTTGGGGTGAAAATTATTATTATTATAAGTATTATTATTATTATTTTTATTATTATAAGTATTATTATTATTATACAAACAACACGCACATATTATTATTATACACACAACACGCACACATACACAACAGATACATCTCACAAAATATACTGAGGCAGGGTCTCAAGTGTAAAATATAGTACGGTAGGGTCTGAAGAGTTAAACGTTGTGAATGCTGACCCGACATCAATTTTGGCCTTGCCCTTCCAGGACACATCTGCCGTAAGTTTTATAATTTGGGGGACACCAAATATCTCCAGGTATACGAATGTTTTCCTTTGTAATAAATACACACCTGCAAAGTATAAAATTGAAGGTAAGTTACTTTTTTTATTTGAAAGAACCTTGAAATCAGTCATAATTTTTACATGTATCAATATTACACCATAAAACATTTCCACCGAAAAATCCTCATGCAGCATGCCGTCATTGTTAAAAAAGAATTCTTAAAAAGAATGTTTGTGCCATATGATGATTTATGTTCCTATGCAAATTTCACATATCACTCGTCTTTTTGTTTGTTCAGCTTTCTTATAAATATTTGTATTTATTTATTCATTATTATTAAACACACCCTTTCGTCCAAACCGGGGGGGGGGGGCTTTGGACGAAAGGGCGCGTTCCAGTGAACGCGACGCGACGTGGCGCTCCCAACGCACCCTTTAGGCCAAACCGGGGGGGGGCTTTGGACGAATCTTCGCGTTCGCGTTGACGCACCCTAACGCGACAGCACCCACCCTTTCGAAATCATCCGGTTTTATGATTGGCTTAGTGTGCAGATTTTTCATCAGAGCAATTGTCGCTGGAGCAAATGTCTTCAGTGGAATCCAAAATCCGTTGAATGTTGCGATATCAGAACATGCATTTACCTGCCATTAAATGTGCTGTAAGTTAATGTAGAAAAATCTGGCGACTGCATGACTATTGCATACTATCAGGCACTCACTGTATACAAATTTTTCTCCGCATGATTTCATGGCATTATCCATACGGTGTTTTGGAGCATGCATATTGACGATTCATTTCTATTCATTCTGCGACAAATAAGTCTTTTCATGTCATTCTCATTTCCATCGTTTTGTTTGGTTTTTCTCGTACACTCAGCGAGTTGCGTGCACAGCGAAACTCTGTGTGGGTTTTCCCCATGAGCATATTGCGCGTGCGCAGAACATGATGAATACAATACCCCGCCCGGTCGCTTGCCAAAGGTCTTTTCTTTTCAGTAGTTCAATTCCACAATCTACATGGTTACTTCACATACACGGTTGAACAAAGCAATTTTCATTTAATTTTACAACTATTACTTCAACCGACATTGTAAATAGGATCATCTGCTCCCGTCTTCATACATTAAATCAGAGGGCATAGGATGTAGAGTTGGGATTGTAATACATATACTTTTTTGTTCAGAATGATGTAAAAATTGCAATTAGGTTTATTAAGTTCTGGAGGTTAGGTTTTTTTATTGGCTTAGTGTGCAGATTTTCCATCCGAGCAACTGTCGCTGGAGTAAATGCCATGAAACGTACCAAAATCCGTCGAAATTTTCGACATCAGAACATGCATGAACATGTCATTAAACGTGTTGCAAGAAATATTGAAAATCTGGCGACTGCAAGCTACCAGGCACGCGGGGGGGGCACTTCCATTAACGAGTGGATATCATGCGCGACCACGAGATCTCAAAAAGCACCCTAACCACGTAATTTCCATATTCTGAAAATGTACCCCTTAACAAGTATTGGCGTGTGAAAAACTATACCCTTAACAAGTATTGGAAACAAAACGATACTACTGGCAAAATTCCCCGAATTGAACCCCTAAACAAGTACATCGATAAAATGTTGTCACTTGTGTCACGGACGTCGGTTTTACATCATTGGGTTTAGTACAGCCCAACTCGCGCAATTCATACTCTGAACACGTAGTGTCGACTTCTGGGGCAAGAAGTACTTCCTTTATAAAACAATTTAGTCTTGATTTTTTTATACCCTCTCATATTTGACCCTAATTACGTAACTTTCCTAGCAAAATAGATACCCTTTTTATCATTATTTCAGTGTTTTTGACACCCTTGTACGTTACGTACGTAACCTATCTTGAAAAAGACATTTTTTTACGTGTTTTGGGGTCGCGCATGGTATCCACTCGTCAATGTAAGTGGCCCCCCGGGCCAGGCACTCACTGTAAACATGCTCGCGATCGCTGAATTATTTTCTCCGCATGATGTTATTGGGAATGCATATTGACGATTCATTTCTATTCGTTCTGCGACAAACAAATCTTTTCATGTCATTTTCATTTCCATCCTTTAATTGGTCTGGTTTTTCCCGAACATGTACACTCGGCTCGCTGTGCAGAGAAACTCTGTGCATGTGGGTTTTCCCCGCGTGCATAATGCGCGTGCGCAGAAGATGATGAATATAGTCAGTCTGCCTGATCGTTTGCCAAATGTCTTTGGTTTTCAATCATGTTTTCTTGACATTCACGTTTGGACAAATAAATTTTCATCCAATTTGACACCTACTATTTCAAACGACATATTGTTACCATGGCGACACTGTGCTCTTATGCTGGTGCATCTCTTCATCTGCAGCTTGTTGTGCACATCATTCTTCTTGCTTCGATTACAGGTAAGCCCAGCACGATAAATGTCACCACGACATAAATGGTGGAGTGCCCTTTGTCATCAACATGAATGTTTCGCTTGCATGCCTTTGTCAAAGAGGCATTAGTGCAGTAGGTTTCACGGTACACCATGTATCTGTCTGGGGCGAGTGTTGGCCCTGAAAAAGGACCACCCAATCTCTGCATTGCCCGTGATAAATCTATGGTACAACATGGGCAAGGTTAAACTTGATGCATATTGACGATATATTCCTATTCGTTCTGCGACAAAGAAATATTTACATGTTATTCAAATTTCAATTACCGCCCCTTAGTATCCCACCCACTCCTCTCTATATCACAAACACAACTGTAACACCCAAAGCAAGAGACAGATAAATAGGAATGGGCAGATTTGTTGACCTCTGCATTACCAATAATCATTAATGAAAAGGTCGGAAATGGTATTCATTAACTTTTATTCACTACAGTTTAAGAGATCAGGAGCAAAGGATGTTTAGAAATTGAAGTTTAGATATGAACTTACACTCTTACCCATACTTGCAGAGGGTTAATTCCCGTATAAGATCAGCACTACCATAACTTGCAAAATTTATATTGTACCATATTCAATAATCGCTGATTTTTTGTAATTAAATTATTTTTATCGTGTCATTTTGTTATGAATCATTCGGGAGTTTGTATAAGATAGGAAGGTGCATAGAGCACACTTTTTCAAAGTAAAAGTTGAAAAAAAAACCACTTCGTAATAAATATGCTAGGAATTATATTAGTGTACCTATTATGCATGTTTTATAACGTGTTCATATTATTTGTATAAATCCCAAAGGTCTGATTATGTTCAGATGTTTCGAATCTTACCATTTATGATTTTCTATCTCTCTTTCCTTATGGATAATATTTGAAATTCCTGGTTGGTTTAAGGACATTTAATTACAATTTTATTTCTTTATTTTTATTGGATCTTAATGTTTGATGCGTCAAACATGTAAAAAGCCTGTTCCGTGGGTAAACTTGTACCCGACACTGCGTCAAATAAATATGTAAAAAAATATATGTTATTGTTCCCAACAAACATAATGATGATGATTTCTTTGCTTTGAAAAGGAAATATTCATGGAGCTGTGATAAGACAGAGTGATGATAAATAGAAAATTAGGAGAAAGAAAAAATGTAATTCATTCGCAAGTTCAAATAACAGTATCGTGGGAACTAAAGGTCAAAGGCTAAACCACGAAGCTAAAAACAGGTTTATATGAAAGTGAAGCTATAGGCAAACCTATTACAGACTTGTACACATACTTAGTATCTCATAAATTCCTTTTTTTAATAGTTGTCATTATACATAATTATACGCCTACACAACAAATTGTTGCTCACTTTAAAAAGGCAACAAACAAGCTGATAATGGGTAAATATTGGATACTAATTCATTAAGCTAACAAGGAAATGATCGTATTCATGGTATTTAAATTTACATAGACATGGTAGTCGGGAACTCACTGATTTGTAACAAAACAAAAAGTGATGAAAATTGCAAATCAAACCCGTCATCAATACATTGAATATGACTGTATATTATGTCTTTATGAAATTAATATGCGTAAACTGAAATATTAATATTTATTATCAATGAAAAGAAATAAAGCGTCAAATTTCACAGATGATTACATCCGTATACTCATAAATTGATTTTGATCTTTGAAATGCAAGGGTCCTGTTCATTTTTCATCCAACATTGGTGAAGATTTCAATTTCATGTTTGTTAGACTTTTTGGACAGTTACAACAGTTGTATGTCCTTTTTTGAACGGGTCCCTGATTTGCAATAAATTTGTTACTTTGGATAAAAAAAAACACATGACACGATCTTAAACACGTTGCTGCGAATACAACACGAGGGATCAAGACTGAAATTGAAACAACGCTCTAAAAAATGAAGTGCCAATTTAGCTTTTAAAGAGCGTGTATAGTGACTGCACTTCGGAGTGCTGATTTGTCTAGTTTAAATTTGAACTAGACAAATCAGCACTCCGAAGTGCAGTCACTATACACGCTCTTTAAGAGCTAAATTAGCACTTCATTTTTTAGAGTGAACGATGATGATGAAACGTTATAAACGACAAAAAATTGGAAATTTTTATAGAAACAGTATCGACACTTCACTTTCTATGGTGGCGGGGAATTCCCCAAATATTGGCAAACGAAAAGGAAATGAGAAATATTGAAACCATACCCCTTTTCCGGTTAGACATTGAAAAACTGACTAATAAGATCAATGATGACTAATTGTTGCCATCTTGGGGAGAAGTGATTATAAACAAGAATTGACAAAAAAGTTTTACAAATCTCATATATATATTTTGAATTGTCTGAAGTTGATAGTACTTATCGAGAATAATTTATTACATTCGAGGTGCCGTTTAAACGATAATCTTGGATGAAGTTGATTAAACAGTTACAAGTTAATATCAAAGTCTTCCCTTCCAATTATTGTGCGTTTGTGTGTATGTTGGGGTGAGGGTGTGTGTATGTGTGCGTATTTCGGTTTTACATGTTTTACAGCACCGAAATGCGTGGCTTTATGTAACCACGATCCTTGCAGAATGGGTTAGAGTACTGAACAGACATGTACGCAAACACCATTTTAAAAGTTCAATTCATTTATTTGGCATCGTTTAAAAATATACAAACAATATTATGAGGAGGCGCGATAACTCAGTCAAATAGAGCGAGGGTTTCGGATTCCGGTGACCCGGGTTCGATTCCCAAGTGGTGAACTAGTGCCCCTTGGTTAGGTATTACCAGGTCCCTCGGAAAGGATCATAAGCCGTCGGTTCCCTGGTTGCTTGCTCACAGGCATTCGTGCTTTCTTAGCAGTCAGGTAAAAGACCTC
Source organism: Lytechinus variegatus (assembly GCF_018143015.1). NCBI lineage: Eukaryota > Metazoa > Echinodermata > Echinoidea > Temnopleuroida > Toxopneustidae > Lytechinus > Lytechinus variegatus. Next base: position 24,321,097 of record NC_054747.1, on the reverse strand, counting down.
GGTATAATTATGCACAAGGCCACAAGTATAATATAATACAACGACAAAATAGTAAAAGTATGATTCAAAGCAGTATAGAGTAAAAGTATGATTTAAGAAAGCATTAAATAGAAATGGCGAGAATAACGTGTCATGTAAAAATAGCAATCTCTTGCCTAATGGCGTATGCAATCTACATTCATTTCTGCTCCTTATTCTTTTTAAGTTCCTTGTGGTTTAGTTTTGTGCTTCTATGACTAGTCTCGAAATGTGAATTTTGCTTAATCACGTCAAAAATTGAAATAACGGGAAATGTAAATAATAACCTGATCATGATGATGCTTAATGTGTATTAGCTGATAAAAGGATTCACCGTACTGATTCATACATGTATTTTGCACGTAACGATGGAGGATGGGGTTTCCCCAGCTTGCGAAAGCGCATGCGCCGACATTCTTCTTAGACCCGATATGCATGAGATAGTCGCATTGATGTCAGGAATGTTCTTTACACATGCCCCGGGACATGCCCATCTTCAACGCGTTTCTGCTCGAAGCGAGAGTGAACATGATTCCTAATTTAGATCATTTCGGAAAGCCTTCATACCCTATCTTAGCACAGCACAGAATTTATCTTTCAAAAGATGGCTTTACCTTGCCGCACTGTTCTCATATTGACGTCATTACACGTCGTGATGATTGGCTCACACGTTGGTAAGACAATACATGGTGATGAGTATTTCGATTGTTATTCATATTGGTGGCACGACATTTTTGCTCCGGGCTTAATTTCGTCTAAGATGTAAGGTTAGGGTTGCAATACTGGGGGGTATGTTAGCTTTAGGCAGGGGCCGCGGAACGGTTTTCAAAGAGGGGTGCTGATCATGCAAAAAATCACAACCATAATGGTTATTTTTATGTTTTTGTACGCGGTTTTGGAAAAAAGTAGGGGGCTGAAGCCCCATTCCATTCAAACATAATACAAATATTATTCGGATACAATTTTACAGATGAACATTAATTCTTACCTCGAAAAAAGGCAGTATAAAACTGAGCATAAAAGGAAATGAGGGGGGTCCTCCAACAGCAATGCTTGTAAAGTGTGGGTCCCCCTTGGAAATGAAAAAACAGTAAATTGTCGACTTAATCATAATCATATTCACATACAGGAAAGAGAAGGAACGAAAAGGAGGAAATCAGATTGATGTAAACATATTTTACATTACTGACTAGATGCAGGGCTAGTAAAACAAAGAGGTCTCCGCATGCAATTAGATGTTACCCTATGCAACTGTATAAACTCATAGTTGTTTTTTGCATTGATTTGTATTTCTTTATTTTCTATTCGTATGTTGAAAATTGTTAAAGAATTGAAATAAACCAATAGATTTTTCAATATTGTTAAAAATGAGAATTATTTGAATGATTATGATCTTTGATATAATCGTATAATAGGTATAATAATGATGATAATAACACTGATCGCAATGTTCAAATATTACTAATATGTGCATGTATGACTTTTAAACATCTCTATGTACGATTAGAGTACAAAAACACCACCAAAAATAAAAGTAATGGAAAATTGCAGAACAAAGACTCGAACACCTCTCATTCTCATTCTCATTTTGAATTAAACCAAAAAGAAAGACAATATTAATTCTCGTTAATGTCCTAAACCTACATTTCTTTGATATAAACAGATAATGGACTTGAATAAATGAGACAGGGCAGCCTTGCGTTCAACATACAACATAATACGCAATCATATTTTACTAATCAACTGTTACAAAAATCTCAATATGCTACATATTACGCTATCACATTTTGTTAATCAACTGTTACAAAAATTTTAGTAGCGATAAAGACCCAGATAAAAAAAAATATAAAACTATTTTTATTCAAAAGTTAGGCATCATTTCGTTCAAGTGATTGCGACATGTTGACAAGAACATACGACGATCGATTGGGCCGATGTTCTTATTTCATTAATTGAAATCTTTATATGCAAATTTCCAAAAAGCACGGTGCACAAAAAATACATCTTATGTATCAGTAGATCTCACACATTAAATCAGTATGTTATCCTATTTTTACAATCTTCGAGCCGAAAATTCACATAAAATGAAAATGCGGAGACATCATTTCGGTCATTGCATAGACCACACATGATCAAAAGATGTTCACCGAAAAAATCCTAATCTTGAGATAATACCCTAGAATTTGATATTTTTCATCTGTTTTTGATACCAGTTTATCATTCAAGGCGACCTTCATTAACGTGTGTTTTGCTATACATTGTAACTTTTGTTAAATTTTGGATGAAAAAGAATAAATGCAATCAATTATGTTATGTGGTCTTATGTTCCGCCTCGCTTTGCTATTGTATAATTAGTGAAAAAAATATCAATGATAAAAAAAAAAATCCTTTAATTTTCTTAGAATTATTCGTTAATTTTATTAGTTGCTGTAAGAGAGCTAGCATCCATGATATATAGACATGGTGTGCGTTCATGCATCTAATGTAAGGTATGTACATTTTGTATTTTATAATTTAAGATCTTGTAGAATTTGTTTTCATGTATTTTATAGTTGTTTGTGTATATATAAAGGGGCTTTTGTTGGGCGAGCGCCATGAGCTTTTTCGGACGTTGTATGCACCAATGTTACATTTTCCTCGAGTCAATTACTAATTTATTGAATATATATTTTGTGGGCGTACACTTAGATATTTCTTCAATTCTCCAACATTAGACCCCTCATCCACCGAAACTGACGCCAGTGTACCTTTTTTTCAGGATTACTCATTTCTAATTATGTGACATAAATAGATTTTACACACTTAGAATGTTGGGCAACATACTGTCCACTGTGTGGGGTATGTTGGTAATATATATATGATTCATTGATTGATTTTATTTGTCAGGTAACTATGAACAAGCACCTGAAAATATGAACAGTAGTGTATACCTTGACAGGATTGCCCATGAAAGCCGAGATGGCTAATATATATATATATATATATATATGCTTGGCAATTATAATCCTCTAATAGCAAATATATTACCCAATTATTAGTTTTATTATCCACTTTGGACAGATTTCAACCAATAGTTTTATGGACAGTATTTTGCCCAGGGTTGTTTAAAACTTGGGCATTTTTTGCTCAACTATTTCAAGAGTCAACAATCAAGTTTTTTATATTCAAATAGGCATTTTAATACGAGTAGGAGTCATTTTAAAAGGATAAATAAATCATAACTATAATACCATGCAGTGGACACATATTTTTGTACATTTTTTCGGTTGTACCTGAAAAGAAGGATTAAAAAGAAAAACTTAATCCCTAAAATATTCAGGTTTTCGGGGATTTCATTGTTAACGTCATATCCCAACCCACGAATATAAGCTTTTCACAATAATGAGCAATATGCAATGTGTTTCGAAACCTCACTTGCCAATGGTTTGTACAGTGTATGCTGTTGGCCGTGTGTACAATGATTACGCACATGGCTTGTTCGCGGTAGCACGAGCTCGAGCAAAGTCCAAATTAAAGATTTGCAAAATATCTTTTGATTTTCAAATGATGTGCATAGAAACGTGAATTTCAATGGACATGAGCGCCAGAAATGAATATATTCATATGACCTGCACCGTGCATGCCGTGTAACCTTAACATCTACGGGGTAGGCCTAATGCGAGATGCGACAGAAGTTGTTGATCGTCGTGCACCCGTCCACCAGGGGTCGAGGAGCCCGGAGTAGGTGGGGCAATAACCAGTTACCAAACAAAGAAAATTGTCGATTTTTTTAATTCTGCATTCGACGCAGCGTTTGTTTAAGATCCCCAAAAGATAAGCATGATCTTTATAGATAATGTAAAATCGAATAGAATTTAAAAATAAATAAAATGAAAATATTTTTAAACTTTGAAATCATCGTGTTTTTGTGTGTTTTTTTTTCTTTTGGGGGACGTATTGCATATATTCCAAACAGAAAATTTAAATGTACTAGTATGTTAGAAACGTATAAGCATTTAATGTACAAGTATTTTTATAACAACCATGGGCTATTGTAACCAGACAGGTACTCATTAATATGACTCTTTCGTCATGTGACAGATACGTATACGAAATTAGAAAATATAGAACAATTGGGCGTTGCTTATATAAACCAAAAAATTGTGGTATATAATCAGCAACGGCCAATTGTTTTATCATGTCTAATTTCGTCTTGTGAATGAAGATAATATTATTGGAGTTTGTAGGCCTCAGTATAATGAGCTTATTTCGACGATGGTCAAGAACAAGATATGAATATGACACTTTTCCTTCCAGATAACGTTCAAGCATCTGAAAATGTTCCCGACAATACAGTCTGGACACCGCCAACAGCAACGTTCTTCTATGGCCAACCGAAAGCGAACATTACCTGTAAATTTCGAGGGATCCCCTACGCTGTTTACTGGATGAAAGGTACGTGTTCCCCCCCCTTTTTGGTATTATTTACCTCTTTATTCAAGAAAGTCAATCGTTTATCATGTTCTGTCAATTGCTTAATTTTTCGGAGAGGACTCTTCTGGACAGAGTTTGATATGGCAACATTTGAACGTGAATTGTCTAAAGAGTACGTGGAAGTGGGCGCAGCGAACATTTTCGGTGTGTTGCATACAGGTGATTGTTCTGATGGGAAAAGAATCATCATCTAACAACGCGTAAACACACAGCATTGGAAAATATTTGTGTACAGGAATGGCACCCCATGTTCGGGTTAGTAGTCACACAAATGAAATATCTGTACAGATTTGGGGGTTTTCAGTTTATATACAATTACTGCATTTCAATAATCCATTATGATAAATTGGTATACCATTGCGTATTGATTAAGATAAAGATGAGCGTACTCGAAATGGGGGGGGGGCGAAGTGTCGCAAAATATTAAAATCCAAAAATGTGTACCTCTCAAACTCTTTCAAGGAAGCACTGCGGATACAGCGACCACCTTGATCTCAAAGGTCAACGGAGTGACCAAGAGACCAGCGTCTGATGCCGGATCGCTTGACATCAACGACGAGTATACCCTGATCTTTAACAACATTCAGGCTGGAGATGCAGGCAATTACATCTGTAGAGTGTCAAATCACAGAGGATTCCTAATCGTCAATAACACGGCCGTCAGAGTTCTGGGTAAGCTTGGAGCAGTGGCGGACCGTACGTGACCTGGAGGAGACAAAACATTCGAGGGGCACTGTAATGTTTCTGATCAATACTGTGTCCCTCCAATGCTTTGTCTCCTCAGGGTCAAGGTCCGCAACTGGCTTGGAGTACACTTTATATTCATATTAAACCCTTATCTTAAATGGATATGGGAAGTGTATCCCCCTTCTTCTTTAATGCAATCATCTTTGTTGCGTGTGTGTGTGTGTTACCGGGTCAGTGGATGACTTATTTATCATTAAACACCATGCTTACGCCATTCAGCATCCATTTTCACCTCAAAATGTCTTGTTAAAAGCGGAGCACAACCCCATTCCCAATTGGATAACCGCAAATCATTTTATTTTAACTGATTTACTCTTTCGATATCCGATTCCTTCAATATACTATAGGCATTGGGAATCCTGATAAGTTTCAAATCCCTCATGTCAGAACCCAAATATATCACACATTCTTTTCTGATGCAATCAATAATAGGGACTCACTCCAAGCGAGGACAATCCATAACATCTTGCTCTCTCGAGTCTTTCAGGCAGGAGAGTGCAGCAAGGAGGCTTCGTTAAGGCCTATTCTGCTCATGAGCTTTGTAGATATTTTTACAGGCACTTTTCATGTGGGTACTTGACAAGTTCAAACTCGTACGATAACATGCCAACGGCATGCCGGAGAGCGTTTCATCAACTCTACAAGTTGTCAGAACTGATAACCTTCGTCTATTCTGATTGGCTGAGGAACCCAGTTCGGATATTAACTGTGGGATAACCAAGACTTGTAGGATGAAACATCTCACATGTCGTTTCAGCTCCCCAGCACTTAACAGGAAGAGGAAATGAACTGTCATAAATTTGGCGCGTTCTTATATTCATATACCCAATCGATTACACCCAAAATGGCCCGTATTCTGAGGTCGGGTTTAATTTGAACTCGGTTTTTAAGTTGTGGCTTAACTATGGAAAGCCAGTTGTAACAAAAATCTGTAATAGTAGAGGTCACTGTAGACAAATTTTTGAAGCGTTTGGCTTCCCAAAATTTTAGCACAGAGTTAGACCATGGTCTAGCTCTAAGTTAAACCCCACTTCAGAATACGGGCTATAATAGCTAACATGTATAATATCACATTTAACTAAACCAGATGCATATCATCTTCCAAATATCTCAAACACCCTAGACCCTGATGTAGTCAGCATATTCACAGAGCCTAACATGACAGGGTGGGCTGGATTTTCCATCAATATCCAGTGCACCTTCGTGGGCACCCCAGAACGGGTCCTATGGAACAGAGCTCAGAAAAACTCCAAGATCAACAGTGTAGAAACTGTCATGAGGTACACAACAAATGGCTATGAGGTCCTGGGCGATCGGAGATACACTTGGAGCAAGAGCTATGGCCTGATCATCAAGGATCTGGAGATCATGGACGAGGGCAATTTCACCTGTATGGTCTCCAAGCCAGGGGGTACTGAAATTGAAAATACTACGGTCCTGAACGTAAACGGTGAGATTTATATACCAATATCTTGGGAGCAACACTACTAATTTAATGAATGTACCAAGTACCTTTGGGAACTGGAGCTATTGCCGGAGTAAAAGAAACTGCGCCATTGAAGAGGCAATTAGATAATCAGCGTCTCACAAATGCTATATTATTATCATCATTATTATTTTTATTACTATTATTATTATTGTGTGTAGTGACGATACAAGAGTAGAGCGTTGTTGACCGATGGTTCCGACTCGCACCTCTAAAACCGAGGGTTGTGGGTTCGAATCCCAGCCATGGCGTTATTTCATTAAAAAAAACAGATTTATCCACAATGGATTTCTGCATTCAGGTGAGGAAGAGTCTCTGCTCAAAAGTTGTGAGCACCAGAATCGGTCGCCTGACTTAGATATAGACGGGGTGATATTCGATCGCCTTGAGCACCTAAAAAGGCAGGCGTATATGAATGAAACATAAGTTCCCACTATTATTGTTAAGATAATTAGTTTGGTCAGCGAAAACATTACAGTCACAAGGAAGTTCGCTTTCAAAGGATTATAATAAGATACATAAATGCACCATGTCCAACGTTCTTTTCAGATGGGTGCAGGTTGGTTATACAAAATGCATTACTAGATTATTTACTCAGCATATCTTGCTACCTAATGGTGTACAAAAGGATGGTAAATTTTAAGATTCACTTATCTTTACTCATGTTATTATTGTTTCCAATAAAAATCACTTTGTCGTGTATATGATCTCTCATTTCCTTTTTAATATCTGTGCTGTATTTCATTTCATTTCATTTAGCTCGTGCTTTGAAGCCGTATATCCAGATCCCAGGTTGTAGGCATGATCCTGAGAGAGAAATGAATCAATCAACTCCTGAACCCTGTGAGATCAAGGTGTCCAAGGATGAGGAATTTTTTAATCTTCAGTGCTCAGTCATAAGAGCCAAGCCACAGGTTGATCTGCTTTGGCAAGACATGCAAGGAGGATCAAGGAACCTAACCAAACTTAAACCAATCATCACAGCAAGGAAAGATGGCGGATTTGACGCCGCGGTCACACTTACTCGGCCGACGAACCAAACCTCAACACACCCAATGTCTTTCAAGTGCCTCGCGTCTGGGATTGCTGTCGATGGCACTGCAGAGCAAACCGTGATTGTTCAAATCATAGAGCCAAAAGGTACGAAGGTTCCCCAAAATATGACAACAGAGAAGCTTAATTCCGCGACGGACGGGTGATTTAACAAATAAAAATGAATATGTTGTCAACTGCAAAGAACAGCTGGGAGGTCTTTGTCGAAAATTTGCGCATGAGAGGAGCGTTTCGTCAACATTTTCGTCCGAAAAGTTGTCAGATCTGACAACTTTCCTTAATTTTGATTGGCTGAGAAGCATCGTTACTATGGCAACTGTAGGATGAAATAGGATTTTTCGGATAAGACATCTGACAAGACTTTTCATGAAACGCTCCTATTCTCCGGACTGACAACAATTTGCAATTTTTCGTCAGCTCCGAAAATTAGGACGAAACTTTTTTGTGGTTCACCAATTTTCATCAAAGACCACCCAGCTGTTCATTGTCATTTGACTTTCATTTCTCAGTCCATTTTCTGTGCTGTTGAGAACTCTATCATTTAGGATGAGGAAACAAGAAATCTTGTCTTCTTCGTATTGCCTCTTTACCTTCAGACTTTGGAAAAACCCTATCTCCTAGAAAATTTGAACACCGAACCGCACACTCTCTGTTTTGGTAAAGTGCATCTTGTAGATGGTGACACATCATGGATCCTAATGAAATGATTGGAGGAAATTTATTACTGGCTAGTCTTTTTAGCTTATACTCTCTAAAGGCAAAGGAGACAATTATGGTCGCTAATCCCACTCCTGTGTGATTAGGAACTAGTCCTGGTGGATTAAGATTTCAAGAGTGAATTTTTACCTTTTTAGAGTGAAAGTGTAAGAATACGCAGACTAAAAAAAATAAGAATTTACTCTTAAAGATTGAAATGTCTTTTAATTAGGACTGGTCCCTCATCTCATCCTGAGAGGAGTGTGATTAGCGAACAGATTACCTTCTTTGCAATTAGGGAGAATAATAAATTGTGTATGTTAGGTGTTACTATTTTGTATGTTAAATATTTTATGCCAACGTCATCTGAATGTTAATACGTCCATTACTTCATGGATGTTTTGTTATGTTTATTTTTTATGAAAAGGATCAATAAAAAATTGATTTTAAAAAAATGTGGACATTTGCTAAATACTAGTAGTAATGACTGGATATGTTAACCGCTTATGGCTTTAGTATGAAGATGGTCCATCAAATCACAAGGATCCAAATCTCTATTTTATAAAACAAATTCAAATAATTCATTTTTCTCAGGCATTAAGATAAGTTCACGTATTTGTTACTTTTAAAGCAACCAAACGCCCTCAGCTCTGTTTCGCGTTTCTTAGAACTGTTCCAATAGTCCAATAACCCCTAACTCTACAAAGAACGCACTTCCACTAGATGTATTCAAGGAAAATCTTACAATATGTTTCAATTTTCTTTGATATCAATTCGCATATACATATATGTTTGTTTTGTAGCAAATAAGCCTACTTTTTCTTCTCTATGTAATGCGCTTTGTACATTTCAATGTTCGTATTATTGTTACTATTTCTATTACTTTATTATCATTATGATTGCTTATATCATTAGTAATAGTAGTAGTATTGTGATTACTATTTTTACCATTAATGCCATTTTTCTTTGTGTGGTATTTAAGCACCCCCATCGAAAATGAAAGGACCACCGGTTGAAATCATTTTCATCGTCATCATTTTCCTGGCTGTTCTTGTGTTCCTGATATTCATCGTTGTTAGGTGGTGGCAGTATCATAAAAGCCAAACTGAGTCAGGTAAATGTTTAGTATTTTATGATGTTCACCATTATATGTTGGTGATTATTTAGCACGTAGGAAAGGATCAACAGTCGTTCTTAAAGTCGTTCTTAACTCACGAACAGCTTTATGAAACACCCATCCGGATGTTCTATTATCCTCTTTCTCTAAGATATCCTTCTGTTAATTTATTATTTTTTACTATATTACTATCACTTATCATTAGTATTCACGTTTCCATAATGTTCATAGTAGAAAAGACTATCATTTCGCATATAGCTTATAAACAAAAATCGATTGATATAATCGTAGGTATGAAATCGACTAAAGTAACACCAGGAGGATGTTTCACAGAGGTTTAAGAGAGACTTTATGTTTATTTAAATTCTTCGTTGCGCGCTTTAGGATTTAAAGGTATGTTTTGTTGTTGTTTTTGTTAAGGTTACTCCGAGGTCGAGTCTCAAGCCAATGGCGAACCGAGAAGCAGATTTGGCTTTAGATTGCCATTATCCAAAGGTAACTTTACTTTTGAATGATCTTGATTGACACAACGATTCAATATCACAATCTCCCACAGTGTGTTCACAGTGTGAAGCACAATGTGAAATCACCTTCGGATTTAAAATACGTGGATTTCAACAGTTGAATCACATATTCATAACCACATAGTTGACCATGTTGTGAACAACCGTGAACAAAGTGTGTCCACAGTGTGAAAATATCTTCACGCTGTTAAAGTTGAGCATATTAAAAAGTTTTAATCACATCCTCCCATAGTCGGAAAGGTAAACACACTGTGGACGCACTGAAAACACAATGTGAACTCACTGTGAATGCACTGTGAACACACTTTAAACACAGTGTGAACACACTGCGTGACAACGTTCTTTCCAGCAGTGTTATCATGAATATAAAGACGTGTAAAGTTTGTTTTACAATCACGATGTACCTATTATGAGGAATGTAATGAATTTAATAATCTCTAGCTACTCCCTGGTCTCCAGAAGATACTGCAGAGACTCTTTATATAATTGCTGTTCTGTGTCTATTCAGATGTGTTGAAGTTCCGAATATTAACTCTAAATAACATGTTTGTGAACCGGAATTGTGACAGACTTTTTTAGCAAAACTTGAGAAAGCAACGCTAATAATATCACGTTTTAATTCGAATACGGTAAAAATCAACATATTGATTAAATAAAAGTAATTGATTGGCATACTGGCCGCCCATATATTTTGACATAAAGTTCAAGTCAAGTGAAGTAGAACAACATGATCTCGACTGGTATTATCCATATCAGCGTCACCAATGTCTTATCTTTTCAGATTGTATTAGCTGGATGTTCTGTTGCGGTACCAAAGTGGGTTTGTCGGGTGGCACCGATCTGGAAGAAGTTAAAGGACTGAGTAAGTGTACAGATTAGATCGACGAACTGACCATGATTTGAATATGCTAAAAAAAGCCCATTGCGATTATATCTGTGTGTAAGGGTGTGTTTGGAGGGTTGAAATGGTGTGTGAGGGTGTGTGTGTCTGAGAGAGAGAGAGCCGGTGGGTGTGGGTATGTGTGTGTTTTATCTGCAATACTGTAGAAACTACGAGTTAAAGAGAAAGTCTTGTCGTTTCCAGAACTCATCTCCGGATTCACATACATTTTCTCTGGCTATGTGGTACTGGTTAAGACCTCACGTGTCATCCACAATAAACTTACACTTAATGATGTCCTCAGTTAATAGCTGTTTATCATACTGGTACTAGCTAACCATGACCTCTTACAGGTGTCCTCAGGATGTCCCAAGAACATCGACGATTGTTATGTTTGGAAGATGTCCAAATAAATTGAGTGGTCGTATAATTAACAAGTCCTTTACCCAACGATGTCCTCAGAACATAGACTGTTGTTACAATAGCCCTAGATAACGAGTATATTACCGGTCAATATCCTCAGAACATAGATGATTGCTATGCTTGAAATAATATCAATGGTTGTAATGTGTAGTTAACATGTCTCTTACAGAACAATCCAATCAGAGCACTTTTTTCTATAGTCACTGACAGTTAACAAGTTTCTTGTGTGACGATGTCCTCGGAATGCAGATGGTTGTTATATGTAGTTTACAGGTCTCGTACCATACCACACCTCGAAAACATAGATGGTTTTTTATGTGTACATAACGAGTCTCTTACTAGACAATGTCCTCAAAAATAAATGTAGAGTATAGCTAACATGTCTTTAACGTATCGGAGTTTCCAGGAAACATAGATGTTAGTCATTTAACTGGTCTTTTGATTATTCATGTCCTCACAACATATATGGTTGCTATGCATAGTTAACAAATCTATGTCCTCAGAGCATAGTTGTAAAGTCTCTTAACCATCATGTCCTCAGAGCATAGTTGTAAAGTCTCTTAACCATCATGTCCTCAGAGCATAGTTGTAAAGTTTCTTAACCATCATGTCCTCAGAGCATAGTTGTAAAGTCTCTTAACCATCATGTCCTCGGGGCATAGTTGTAAAGTCTCTTAACCATCATGTCCTCAGAGCATAGTTGTAAAGTCTCTTAACCATCATGTCCTCAGAGCATAGTTGTAAAGTCTCTTAACCATCATGTCCTCAGAGCATAGTTGTAAAGTCTCTTAACCATCATGTCCTCAGAGCATAGTTGTAAAGTCTCTCAACCATCATGACCTCGGGGCATAGTTGTAAAGTCTCTTAACCATCATGTCCTCAGAGCATAGTTGTAAAGTCTCTTAACCATCATGTCCTCAGAGCATAGTTGTAAAGTCTCTTAACCATCATGTCCTCGGGGCATAGTTGTAAATACTCTTAACCATCATGTCCTCAGAGCATAGTTGTAAAGTCTCTTAACCATCATGTCCTCAGAGCATAGTTGTAAAGTCTCTTAACCATCATATCCTCAGAGCATAGTTGTAAAGTCTCTCAACCATCATGTCCTCAGAACATAGTTGTAAAGTCTCTTAACCATCATGTCCTCAGAACATAGTTGTAAAGTCTCTTAACCATCATGTCCTCAGAGCATAGTTGTAAAGTCTCTCAACCATCGTATCCTCAGAACATAGTTGTAAAGTCTCTTAACAACTATGCTCTGAGGACATGATGGTTAAGAGACTTTATAACTATGCTCTGAGGACATGATGGTAAAGAGACTTTACAACTATGCTCTGAGGACATGTTGCTTAAAAGACTTTACAACTATGCTCCGAGGACATGATGGTTAAGAGACTTTAAAATATGCTCTAAGGACATGATGGTTAAGAGACTATGCTCTGAGGACATGATGGTTATTAGACTATGCTCTGAGGACATGATGGTTAAGAGACTTTACAACTATGCTCTGAGGACATGATGGTTAAGAGACTTTACAACTATGCTCTGAGGACATGATGGTTAAGAAACTTTACAACTATGCTCTGAGACCATGATGGTTGAGAAACTTTACAACTATGCTCTGAGGACATGATGGTTAAGAGACTTTACAACTATGCTCTGAGGACATGTTGGTTGAGAGAATTTACAACTATGCCCCGAGGACATGATGGTTAAGAGACTTTACAACTATGCTCTGAGGACATGATGGTTAAGAGACTTTATAACTATGCTCTGAGGATATTATGGTAAAGACACTTTACAATCATGCTCTGAGGACATGATGGTTAAGAGACTTTACAACTATGCTCTGAGGACATGATGGTTAAGAGACTTTACAACTATGCTCTGAGGACATGATGGTTAAGAGACTTTACAACTATGCTCTGAGGACATGATGGTTATTAGACTATGCTCTGAGGACATGATGGTTAAGAGACTTTACAACTATGCTCTGAGGACATGGTGGTTAAGAGACTTTACAACTATGCTCTGAGGACATGATGGTTAAGAAACTTTACAACTATGCTCTGAGAACATGATGGTTAAGATACTTTACAACTATGCTCTGAGGACATGATGGTAATTAAGAGACTTTACAACTATGTTCTGAGGACATGTTGGTTGAGAGACTTTACAACTATGCTCCGAGGACATGATGGTTAAGAGACTTTACAACTATGCTCTGAGGACATGATGGTTAAGAGACTTTACAACTATGCTCTGAGGACATTATGGTAAAGAGACTTTACAATCATGCTCTGAGGACATGATGGTTAAGAGACTTTACAACTATGCTCTGAGGACATGATGGTTAAGAGACTTTACAACTATGCTCTGAGGACATGATGGTTAAGAGACTTTACAACTATGCTCTGAGGACATGATGGTTAAGAGACTATGCTCTGAGGACATGATGGTTAAGAGACTTTACAACTATGCTCTGAGGACATGATGGTTAAGAGACTTTACAACTATGCTCTGAGGACATGATGGTTAAGAAACTTTACAACTATGCTCTGAGACCATGATGGTTAAGAGACTTTACAACTATGCTCTGAGGACATGATGGTTAAGAGACTTTACAACTATGTTCTGAGGACATGATGGTTAAGAGACTTTACAACTATGCTCTGAGGACATGATGGTTAAGAGACTTTACAACTATGCTCTGAGGACATGATGGTTAAGAGACTTTACAACTATGCTCTGAGGACATGATGATTAAGATACTTTACAACTATGCTCTGGGGACATGATGGTTAAGAGACTTTACAACTATGCTCTGTGGACATGATGGTTAAGAGACTTTACAACTATGTTCTGAGGACATGATGGTTAAGAGACTTTACAATTATGCTCTGAGGACATGATGGTTAAGAGACTTTACAACTATGTTCTGAGGACATGGTGGTAATTAAATAGCTAAATAAGCTAATCCGAAATATCATAAGTAAAACGTAACAAGAATTATCGATCATTGTTTATGTTAATTTTTGTCAGCTGCGGAAGAGACAGAATTGAAAGAACTTCGAGAAAAGCTCGAGAAATATCGACCTGGCAGACTAACGGGACTGGCACGGGTCGACATACCTGACTCGTCTGTCCACATCGGTGTTTTCGGCGTTATGGGTGCTGGGAAGTCATCGTTCATCAATTCATTGAACTTCGCTCTAACGAGTAGGTGATACCCCTTTAACGAATCCACCCTTTTCCATAAACCCAAAACCTTTGTATCACAACCGGAACACAGCAAAAATTGCGGTGTTAACCGGTGCAGATTTTCCAAGATGGGCCACATTAGTCATTTTAATCCAGTGTTCATGGTGTTATATTAACAGTGTTAGTTCAACTCCTATGGGTGATATTACAACACATTTGGTCGTTACTGTCACTCTTTGGTGTTCAGACCCTAAGGTGATATTTTTTTCAAATAACACCATAAAATAACGACGTTAAAACATTGTAGGTTGTAGCTCTCCTAGGACACCAACCTTTTCGGAATGTAAGTGTATCACTTTCTGTGTCTTCGTTGTTAAAGATGAGTATAAGAATGTTTATTGTTTCAATCAAAGCTTAAATCAACTAGGAATGTAACTTTATCACTTTCTATGATTTTGTTGTTATAGATGAGTATAAAAACGTTTCGATCGAGGCTGACAGAGAACAAGGGGGTAGTGAGACCAAGTTCCGAGATGTCATTCAGCTAACAGAATACATACACGTAGTAGACAATAGAGGAATGATGGACCTCAACATTAAACAGATCGAGAAAGACCTCATGCCTCAGATTCGTAAGTTACCATTTGAATATTTATCTTCAATTTTTGACTAGTCATCGGAAAACAATCGGTCACCCCAAAATAAATTTTGCGACTTTAATTGAGTTTGAATAAGCACATCCTAAGCTATTAAATGATAAACAACTTTCAACTTCTGAAAAGTGATCAACAACTACCCAAACAAATGGTAGGAATGCAGAAGAAAATAAGGACTTCAAGAAATAAGGAGAAAACATTTAAAGTTTCTTGTTCATTCAGGCATGAGATCTGGGGCCCAGAACACAAAACTTAGCAATGATCGTAGAACAATTTTCTATGATTGATTGCATTGACTACAATGTACAATCAATCGTGAAAATCAAGAGTACGATTAATTGCTAACCTCTGTATTACAGGACCCTGCAAACTGTACAATCTCATTGAAACTTCCTAGCAGTCCGCAAAAACCTGTGTCAAAAAACCTCTCGTACTTTTTTTTTATTTTGTATTTAACTTCACGACATGAAGTTTCGATTTTGAAGAATTGGTTTTCAGATAAGCCATTTTTATTTCTGTTTTGTGATTACCAAATTTCGGTTATTTACAGAAAACCTTCCATGGTGACCTATTCTTGATTTGGGGGTGGCTGTTCACAGTTGCGTAACTTCGGCTCGCAAATAAACGGGGGAAGATTTTAAGATCTGAATATATAACATTTCTAGTCCATGCTTATGTTCGCATTAGTAGATTGGTGATATATGTCTGCTCTTCGTGAATTCCTAAAAACAATCTTTAAAATGTCCCTTTTCGTGTCTAAATATCAAAAGTTTTAAGCTCGCGCTTCGCACTCACGCTGTTTTAGTTAGTGAAATACGTCTTAATAAATTCATACAAACAAGCCTTAAGGTCTGAATATAAAAAAAATAGCACGCGCTGCGTGTTAGCAATATTTGATTAGTAATATACATGCCATATTCATGATTACAACGACTACAAACGTTCTTCGTGTTTTTAGATGTAATTCTTTGAAAAATAGATGGCTGGTGAGACATGTATGCTTTATGAATTCCGAAAGAATAGTCCTTAATATGTCCATGTTTAAGTTCGCATTGTTTGTTTAGTGTCTAGTTACGTACCGTTATTTAAAATAAATTGCTTAAAATGTCCCTTTTTTAGTTCTGCACATCCAAAATGTTCAGCTCGCGCTCGCGTTATTTGATCAATGAGATCCATAGGCCTATACTTTTTTCCCCAGTAAGTCAGTATACCGGAGTAGTAACTCAAAACTTTTGCTGGTGCCCCCCCCCCCCCCCTGACAACACACCAATTCCTTTGGAAATGCATGTGGAGTCACAATGGAGAGCTGAAAGGCTTTTGTCGAAAGTTGGTGGACCAAGACAGCATCGGAATCTCTTGACTCTGGACAACGAAACATTTGCAATTGTTCGTTCGGTGCACATCATCAAATAATCTGCTGTCCCAGTCCGCCAACTTTCGACAAAAGCCTCTTCGCTCTCCTTTGTGATTTTAATTGCATTTTCAAAGGAATTGGTGCGTTGTAGAGTGTTTCCCTCGTGGTGAATATTCCTTCAAACTTATTTTGTTTGCAAAGTACATTAAATTAGGAAATATATAGAAATTCTAAGGACTATATCATTTAACCTGTTGGTTTTGTTCTGTTATAAAACTATCACAGTTATAATTATAACGCAAAGCACAGGGCTTGTGTGGTCATTACTAGCAGTATTAACTTTCCTTACATTCGTAAAGAATTATACAGTGAGAAAAATTCAATTCTTTCATTTCTTTTCATATACCAACAAAATCACACAAAATTTATAATATATAGAAGAATAAACAAACAAAATACGACACGGAAGGGGATTACCTTCACTGTTAGAAAATTTGTCCTTAAAATAAAAGAAGTTCCTGCAGCAGAGACTCGAGAACACCTGTAATCTTACCAAATTGCGTAATCTTACAGGAAATTGGTATTGGGTGTATGGAACCTTACAAATTTCCTTTAATAAAACACCCTTTCCCCCTTTTTAAACAAACCTGATATGTTAAATTGCAGAAAAATCGCTGTTTTATGAATTTACAGAATGATTCTGTGATTGCTTTTTGCAAAATAGTCTTTATTGTTCTGTAAAATCAGGGTATTTTTAACAGTGTTGTACATAAATTCACCATAGTTGGAAATCACACAGTTGATAAAATTGATAAACTGTCCAAATAGTAGGGGAAGGCGGGGTAAGTTGTGACAGTTTTTGCTTTTTGCATGTTAGAATTGATATGATTAATAATCTTGTCGAAATATGTACCTTGCCTTGAATATCATTCTTCTGAAATATTTTCCACCTATATACAACTTTCTACCCCAACACTGAAAGTCATCGTGACCTTTGAAAAAACCGATGTCAAATGGCTCAACTTGCCCCATATATGGGGTAAGTTTGAGCCACCTTCTGGGGTAAGTTGAGCCACAAAAACTATGTACAAAATGTATGGGGGGAGAACCAGCATGTCAATTTTTTGTTTAAAGTCTTTTCACTTGCTAATTCTCTATAAATACTAACATCCTGTAAAAGGAAAAGAGCAGTCATGTAAATTTGCTCCTTTCAGCCTGCATTTCAATCTATTTTTATGGTTTGTTTGTTTTTTAAGATACATTACCATAGGAATTACCATGGCTCAACTTGCCCCATGCTATTTGGCTCAACTTACCCCAGTCCGAACTTAGTGCGATAATTTTGTATCCACACATTTATTATGCATTCATCATATAAAAGACTATGACAAGAATGAAGATCCATACCTGGACTAATAATATTGTTATCATGTCTTTATTATATTTAGAGACGTGTGTGTTTATAAAGCACTTAACTATTTCACACTCTTTTTTACTTTTTTGGCTGAAACTACTTTTTGTTTCAAAGTTGGAAACAATGTGGTGGGGTTAGGGGTTATGCTATGGGTCATCAATACATGACACCACCACAATGTCTGACTCATTCATTATTGGCCTGGGGCTGGTGGCTCAACTTGCCCCTATGCTCAACTTACCCCGCCTTCCCCTATAGTTAAATAGCGAATGACATCGTTATATAAATTGACGTTTAATCAATTTCGTACCCAGGTGGAAAACGTGGACTGAATCCACAGGATAAAGTAAAGGGAGGAAAAAAGATTCACTGTCCGGTCATCGTGTGCGATCCAAGGTAAATACTTTCTTTCAACACCCCCCCCCCCACACACACACACACACACATACACACACACAGAAATTTTCAAGCTTGCGACAAGTGTGCGACAAGCTTGCGGCATGCTAGTAACTAGCATGCGGTTAGCTTAATAAGATAACATGCGCGCAGAGTAATAGTCATGCGATCTTTTAGCGAACAGGGATTGTTCGCTAGCATGTACTCGCTTATTGAGCGAGCGCCCTGCTAGTCGCACGCTAGTTACTAGCATGGCGCGCGCCACGCTTAAATTTCTGTGGGGGGCAAACTGTCATTTTGTACTATTAACTCTGACAGAGGTTTACTCCAGGCTGAAAGATTATGATTTACACCAAAAAAATAGGATCTGACATTTTAAAAAATGCAGAAAAATCCAATATGAGGAATAACAGAGAAAAAACATTTTAACGTTTTTCCATTAAAATTATGCATGTTTACAAATTATTTTTACGCGATGGGGGAGCGTTTCATCAACATTTTAGTCCGACAAGTTGTCAAGTTTGACAACTTTCCTTGATTGTGATTGTTTGAGAGGCGCTGTTACCATAGTAACTGTCGGAGTAAACAGAATTTGTCGGATAAATGTCTAGTGAAAACTCCTTTCATGAAACGCTGCCCGGAAGATGCCGCCTCCCAGTTGATTATATGGCTATAATTGTTATATATATTCCCAAAGATTGTCGTTTAAAAACATGAATGATTTGTAAGATTGAGTTTTGATTACGCGTGTGTCAAATTCTGAGGCAAACATCGAGAATTTTAAGACTTTGAAACTTTTTTTATTTATCGAAGAGAGTAATGATATGTTCATCCGTTTGTTGTCGAAGATAACAAAATATTTAACAAAGTGCCCCCCTCCCTCCCATCTTGATCAATATCGTTGTCATTCTTATCATTATAATGCAAAAACGCCAGTTTTAATTCAACACCAGTCCGGAATCTATTATGTCTACACCAGAGAAGAGTTAAACAACACCAGTTTGGTTTTAATCTAACACAAGATAGGTGTTTATACAACACCAATTAGTATTAACACGGCATCGGTTTTATTCCGAACTAATGATGTTTAAATACTGCTCTGGTGTGGACATATAGGTTCCGGGCTGGTGTTAAACTAACACCGGCGTTTTTGCAGTGCTAACCATCATTTTCTCTTTTATCAATACAGTGGCCCAGTTAAGTTTGATGACACTCTAAGGTTTATCAGTGCCTTTACTCAAGCTGTTAATGATTCCTTTGGTATGTAAAACTATGTAAATTTTATATTTCCCCCATTGAAAATGAATTTGGGGTCATCTAATCCAGGAACGGTGATATTTTTTACCATTTTAAAACTAGGTTTTAATTGAATGTCGACTAGACATGACGTGCTAAATTATTTTGATTGATGCAAAAAGCAGTTTTCTTCTATGTTTTATCACAAAATCACCAACCATGTAAAAACTAAATTTATATTCCACTTCCTCATTCTCTAGTTACATTTTTTATGATTAATTTTAAAAGAAAATTTTGTGGTAAAGTATTTTTAAGGTCCTTATTCAGTTCAAAAAAATGGTCGCCAGTCCTGCTTTACCACTCACGATGGCGGTCTCCTGCGTTCATAATCATACTAATAATAATGCTTTATAATACTTCTAGGGATTGTTTCTATAGTATGCATCGTTCTCTTACGACACACTACACTGTAAAAACTGCGTTGTTAAAACTGACACCAATAGGTGTTAATAAAGGACCACACCCTGAGGTGTTAAAAGTACACCCTAGAGATTAAACATAACACTAAAGAGTGTAAATGAAACAAAAGGTGTTGTAATAACACCTATCATATCAATTTGTTTGCGCTCCTTTTTTGCAGTGCGTAGCGTGTTAAATTATTTCCCTATGGAGAATAATAGAAAAATACGCCTTTTTTGACGGATTTGCTAAGATATCTCCCAAACACGTCAACAAGGTGATCTATCAAAACAGAATAGAATAGAGCAGATTCTCACCTTGAACATGATATGATTTTCATTTAATTTTAGTCAAATTAAGTTCTGTCACTTTTGAGGTTTTTGGAACCTTTCTTGATGATTTTGGAAATCCATTTGTACATGAGCCAATGGGCAAGTGCAGGAAACGAAACGTTTGGTGCGACTTCACATTGTTGTAAAAAAATATATACGTCACAATAGACCCTATCAAAAAAAGACATTTTGCAGAAAATGCTGTAGATTGCGAATACCTAAGAATTATTTTGATTGGATAAAAAAAACCTCTGTCACTTTTCACATTTGCAAAAGCTTTTGCAATAATTGGTCACTATAGTTTGGCGGGTTCAGCCGATGGCATTGTGTGTACACAGTACACACGCATAGCTAGGCAACGCAGCGCGTGAAGAATTTTGCACGTTTTCATTATTCGTACAGCGACGACTTGAGTGTATGTTGGATAGGACCGTACCATTTTT
Organism: Lytechinus variegatus; assembly: GCF_018143015.1. NCBI lineage: Eukaryota > Metazoa > Echinodermata > Echinoidea > Temnopleuroida > Toxopneustidae > Lytechinus > Lytechinus variegatus. Next base: position 24,300,189 of record NC_054747.1, on the reverse strand, counting down.
GACCGGGGGTGTGCCAATGAATGCAAGTGATCAAGAAGAGTTACAAAACTGAAGGGAGTGAGAAAACAAGGAAAGTGAGAGGGAAATTTATGAAAACAAGTAATGCGAGGAAAAATGACAAGAAAAGGAGAGAAAGGAGAAGAAGTGAAAACACGCAGCTGAGTGCGCTCACGATATGTAAGTTGAACACCCCTGCACCGCAATGTAGCAGCCCGCCACTATACACGTAGATTGCCTGCACGATGCGAAGACAGCGGCGCGTATTAGTGACTGTGCGTTAAACGTCCCATTTCTATGCCTTATAAAAGGAGCGTTTTTTGTACACAACAAATTGATATGAGGTGTCAAACTAACACCACCAATTTAACACCGGTGTAAACTGACTGGTATGGTTCTCTATGTACACCGGTTAACACCACAGTTTTTGCTGTGTAGTTTTTCAACACCTATATAGTATCATTATTAGTATGATTATTTTTAAGATTATGCTCGCATCATTATTTTGTAAATTCATTATGTATGACTACATTGTTTATTTTATGGATTATTTTGTATGTTGTATATAATTATGCCCCATTGATATTGCATTATTTTAATGCAGAAAAATAAAAGCAGATAAACAAACATCATTCTTAAAGTTCAAGTCCACCCAAGAAAGATTGTCGATTTGATACGATAGAAAAAAATCAAACATACATAACGCTGCAAATGTCATCGAAATCGGATGTAAAATAAGAAAGTTATGACATTTCGCTTATTTTTCACAAAACTGTTAAATGCACAACTCAGCGATATGCAAATGAGAAAGTCGATGATATCCGTCACTCACTATTTCTTTTACTTTTTATTGTTTTAATTTTACAATATTTAAATTTTACAGCTTTGACAGTCAAGACAACTTGACTTAACCATAAACTTTAACTTACGAACAGCTTTTATAATGATAAAGCACCCACCGGGTCCTCGGAAATGACCTTAACCAAGATAAAAGCCTGCGGTCCTCTGTTTGCTTGTAAGCATTATTGCTTGATATTTAGCAAGTATCAGATTAAAAAAGCGCATACATTCGTAATTCCGAAGCTTCGTAATTCCGAAGGTTCGGTTATTCCAAAGGTTCGTATTTCCGAAGGTTCGTAATTCCGAAGGTTCGTCAATCCGAAAACGAAATAAGGTTCGTAATTCCGAAGGTTCGTTAATCCGAAAACGAAATAAGGTTCGTTTTCCGAAGGTTCGTTAATCCGAAAACGAAATAAGGTTCGTTGTTCCAAAGGTTCGTTAATCCGAAAACGAAATAAGGTTCGTTAATCCGAAAACGAAATAAGGTTCGTTAATCCGAAAACGAAATAAGGTTCGTTAATCCAAAAATTAAATAAGGTTCGTATTTCCGAAAATGAAAATAATTCATTTTGGTAACAAAAACGATGTTGTCATTACACGATATTATGCAATGATAGTAATAACGATCGATGATTCATGCGTGTGTTGGGCATGTTGGGGCCAAAGCATGTATTTCATTAAGAATGTAGGCACCCTGATCAAGCATAGGCTAATTTCGATTTTATCTGAGCAATTGCTGCCTAGTTAAGCAAATGGTTTAATTAAAGATGCAGGGATCAAGTGTGTTGGAAGCGTGCGAGCAACCTCTAGATAATAGGATTTGTATTGGAGGGGATGTCATTTTTGATAACAGCTTCTGCTGGTAATAAAAATAAAAATACTAATAATGATCCTTGTGAGATGTTGAAAGCGAATCGCAAGCTCAAACTAGTAGACATTTCATGTAACAAGACGTGAAGTCACCATTCAGAGCATTTTTTTGTAATCATGAGAAAGATGTGTATCTTTCTAAAGAATTAATGCGAGGGCGAGGTGTAATTTGGTTATATACTGACCTGGGGCACGTTGCACGAAACTTTTTACCTGAGAAAACTCAGGTTGTTTTTACAGGAGTTTTTGCCCTGTGCTAAAGTCAATGGCGGAAATCAGAGTAACCTTAGTTTTCATTTTTTTACCAGAGTTTTCTCAGGTAAAAAGTTTTATGCAACAGGCTTCAGAAAGTAATCTTTTAAGGACTGCATTTAGTGACTCATGAATAGAATATATATCTCACGAACTAAATAATGAGAGCGCGAACCGCAAGCTTAAAATTTGTGATATTCCAACCTGAAAACTGGACATTTCATATTTCTTTTTTGTAACCAGGAATAGAATGAGTTCCTCAATAAACAATACTTGATGCGAGCGAGAAACGTGAGCCAAATTTTTCCGATTTTCCAATCTGAAAACTGGACATTATAAGCATTCATGTAAAAAAAAATAATAATAGCTGGGAGAAAGTGGCTTCCCTGGGTAAATAATATCTATATCAATGTTATCATTCTAGGCCCACATGAAATTTCCAAAAGTTTGAGCACGTGATTCGCTCGCAACATCTCACAAGGATGCCCTTTTAACAGTAATTGACCAAAAAGGTGAATTTTACATCTTCATATTTGACTTCTTCCCCCAAACCGCTTGCTCTCTACGCTCGCAGAAATGAAACGTAAATATATAACTTTAGTGATCACTTAAAAAATTGTGCTCAATTTAGTTACTACAAAACACACAACCTCTTTACACAGATGATAATCTAATGGTGGGTCGTTGTAAAATATCCGTTTGCACCAAATTGTCCCTATTGGCCCCCTTTTTTTTGCTCTGCCCCCCCCCCCCAAAAAAAAAAAAATTACGTTCCGCCGCCATTGGTTAAAACACACATCGTCTTCATGGCTAATTGCAAAAAGTTCTTAAAATGTCCCTTTAGATCAGGTCAGAGCTTATATATATTTAAAAATTCTGTTCGCGCTTCTTGCTAGCAGTTATTATCTAAATTTAGTTACATAGGCATCTCGCTTTGAAGATCACAAACATATTGCCCATCATATTAACAAAAATATATAGCTCGCATTATTTAAAAGGGGTTTATCATGTTATTACATATTTATTTTATTTTATAAGGATAAAGCTAATTATTGACTGTAAGGACTACCCTTTCAAAGAAACAAACAAAAATCAACTTTAAACTGCCGATCAAGGAAAATATGGCCAAAATTTGCCCCCACCCCCCTCTATTTGACGAAAGTTGGATCCGCCGGGAGGGAGGCAGGGAACATCAAAAATAAAATAAAAAAACAGGGAAATTAATATTTTCCAAAATGGGAAAGTTCCTTTTTCAAAATAAATATGCCGTTTTTCATGTTTTTTCGAAATAAAATACTCTTTTTAAAGTATACAAGTTAAGTTTTCAGGCTGGAATATTGAAAATTTTCAGCTTGCGCTTGGCACTCTCGTTCGATTGGTGAAATATGCATCCTAAAAAGGTCACTAAATGCTTTCCTTTTCTGGTCAGTATGTTTAAGCTCGCGTTTTGCGCCCGTGTTAATTCTTTAGTTAGATGCACATCTTTTTAATGACAGCAGAAATCTGCTCGGAACCTAAAGTTTTAGCTTGTGATTCACGATCGCAATAATGGCATTTTATGAATAATTGAACCCCAAAAACGTTATGATTGATTCCATAGTGTCGTACGGGACATTTAGAGAACATTTTACAGTTTTTGACAAGAGAAACAAAAAATATTCCAGTAGCTATAGGTGATCACCAAGTACTACCAGAGTGTTAGAAAAACCAAGACTTAACATGACTTGAATTCACATCCTGTATAATACAGATTTAAAATAGTAATGTGTCGTACGGACGCAGAAAAGGTGGCTTTTTTAGAAACCTCAAGTTTGTACTCAAAAGTCTGTGAGTTTGGCAGCTAAATTTCATAGAAACTGTACTCAAATTGACACTTTTATTGACACATTTATAAAAGAAAGCAAAAAACATTCATGAATAAATAAAACAAATTATAATTTTCGAGAACATTGTGGCGTACGGGACATTCAAAATGTGTCGTACGGGACATCTCTAAATTGAAGCCAAACTTTATTTTATGTCACTTTGACTTCTTCAATCACATTATTTGGCTGATGATAATGATAATCCTATCAAACTAAGACATTCATTAGGTTAGAAACCGCTATTAGTTGAATATTTCTGTCAATATATCATAAACAAAATAATGTGTCGTACGGGACAATTGTGTGTCGTACAGGACACTTGTGTGTCGTACGGGACACTTGTGTGTCGTACGGGACACTTGTGTGTCGTACGGGACAATTGTATGTTGTACAGGCACTTGCATGTTGTACTGGGCAGCCTTAAATTAAAAAAAAATGAACTTTTTATCAATCAGAAGGAGCATTGCCCCTAAATTCTTCATTTTTATGAAAAATCTTTTAATAAGTAGTCATTCGGGACAATATAATCAAGTAACCTCAATATATACAATTGAGAGCAATATGTTATAATTTTTTTCATGATGGGAAATGTACAAGTGTTCACAGCATTTAGAGCTGAAAAACTTGAGGTTTGTGTGAAGTTTTTTTTAGGGTAATTACTTGATGATTTCCAAACACTATTTAAACAATGAATGAATGAAACTTTGTGTAAATAATGGGGCTAAAATGTTATCATTTTTTATATAAAATGTATATCTACATGATATATGTCACAAATGTCACTTGTAATTCCACATTTTTTTTCTAAAGAAATGCGGTTCTACTTTTTCAAACCCATCTGCATTTCATGAAACCATATGGTTTGTCTTATTTTCAAGATTTTGTTTACAACTTGAAAAAGGTAAGGAGTTTCAATACTGTATATAAAAAATAGTGATCATCAAGGGAAGTCCAAATAGATGATCATGGTGATTGATATGTATTTTTTACATCTTATAATAATTCCACATTAGCATACAAGAGGAAGTCATCTTCCAGGCTAGGTTGAAATAATTATAAAAGTTTTCTTTTCATGCTCAATGAAAAGAAATTAACCTGCTCTGATCAGTGAAAATCACCAGTTTAGCTGAAGGGATTCACAAAAGAATAAGCCTACATGAAATTAATTAAAATGTTTAGAATCACCTATTTCATGTTCTATGGAGATAAACAAAGTACTTTTTCAGTTCACTTTATGTTAAATCAATTAAATGAATTTAAATATGCCTACTATTTATGGTTTCTGAATCCAAATCCTGCAATTTAATGCATTATATATGGTGTGTCGTACGGGACATGTCCCGTACGACACAGCGTGTGTCGTACGGGACAACTTTTAATAGGACCATAATTGAAAAATGAAGGGCAGTAATTAGATCCTTATGGGATAAATCGATCACCCATGGGTCAAACAAAGAGAAACTGATTTTATGAAATTGCATCATCAAAAATAAAATTGTAGGAAAAACTTTTGCATTGTCATGTGTCGTACGGGACATTGCCAAAAATAGGTTTGGAAAAATAAGGGCTGCCCCTATTATGGATCATGAAAATGTTGTAGATATTATTTTGAACCATCAATGATATATCATTCTATTGACCTGCAATATTTTCAATCTTCTCTTGCTTTGCAAATAATTGTTTCAGGCGGTGTTTGTACTTGACTATTCAATGAGCAAAATTATTGAAAATTTAAAATTCCATTGTTCCCCCCAATTAAAACTTTATCTGTCTTCACTTTTGGTTAAAACTTATAATTTTCATAAAATTTAGATATCATAGTAAAATATTACACTAATGACTTATTGAAAGCATGTTGAAATTTATGATATTTTTGAAGTTCTAGTGTGGAATCCCCTTATACAACTTCACCTTTGAATTTGTTTTACCAAGTCGCTCGCTCATTATACTCTCTCCCGAAAAATAAAGCCTTAATACACATTTTGCCATAATAAGAAGTCACTTCAAAAAAGTTTTTCTCTACTTAAATCACTATCAAACACACAATGACTTCAAGCAGATGATAATCTTCAGGTGAAAACATCACCAAAGTGCCCAATATATGAGTTTCATTTTTTGGCTTTATCCCAACGAAAATTCGTTCGGCCGCCCTTGCCTTCCCATCCTCATAATAATTGAACGGCAAAAGTGTCACCCGCCCCCTCCTCTGCCTCTGCTTTCCCGGTTTTCATTTTTCGGATTAACGAACCTTATTTTGTTTTCGGATTAACGAACCTTATTTTGTTTTCGGATTAACGAACCTTATTTCGTTTTCGGATTAACGAACCTTCGGAAAACGAACCTTATTTCGTTTTTCGGATTAACGAACCTTCGGAAAAACGAACCTTATTTCTTTTTCGGATCAACGAACCTTCGGAACAACGAACCTTTTTTCGTTTTCGGATTAACGAACCTTCGGAACAACGAACCTTATTTCGTTTTTGGATTATCGAACCTTCGGAATAACGAATCGTCGGAATTACGCCGCAAATGTTCGGATTAACGAACATCGAGGTATAGGCAATTTACGTGTTTTGGAATTACGAACCTTTGGAATAAAGAACCTTCGGAATTACGAAGTGTAACCAAAAATAGAACACCATAATTTATATCCGTTTTTAGGTCGTCATCTAATGGTTGTCATCACCCACGAAAATAAGCTCCGTAATCCAGACATGCCAGAAGGACCGGTTAGTCCTGATAGTCAAACCGTTGAGGATGTTGTGGAGAAGATCAAGCAACAAGGAGGTGTCCCTAAGAACTATATCCAGATATTCGAGAACTACACTGCAGCTTCTCACGAGCCTGATGTCAAACGGAGCACGGACTATTTGAAGTTTCTGGTTTCGTGTTTGGACACAGGGGAGAGGAATATTCGTTTTAGGTTGGATCATGAAGGTGAGCGTACGTCGATTTGGAGTCGCGTTCGAAAGAGTTTGTCCCACTCCCTCAGGCATTAAAAAGGGGTAACACATGATGATTTTATATTGCATGGTATTTTCTCCCTTTGATAGGGCCATTAGGCTTGAAAAGCACATAAAATATAGTTAAAAAGGATATACAACGTGTCAAAAAATTGTCAATTACCCTCTCAATTCTCAAGCAAGTTTCGTAAGATTTAAAGTTCAGCATTTTCAGGTTTCACTCAAGCATGAGTGGTGCACACAGTATCTAAATCTTCCAAGCAGTCCGCAAAAAAAATGGTGTCGAAGAAACTCTTGTATCTTTTCTTTTTTGCAACTTTACAACCTGTTTACAATTTTGACGGTATGCAGAAAAGAATTACTCAGTCAAATTACTAAATTTTCTCGTTTTAAGTACCAATTCTCTCTTTATCTTATTACAGGAGAATCGTTCTAGGCAAATTACTGTTGGTTTTTGGGATGGCTGCATTTTGCTGAATATCTTTGAATTGAAATTTGCATTTGGTATTGTATTGTATACTGACTTTGCTGAGTATTGATTCCTCGGTCGTATTCCAAAATACAATGTATACATGTATATATAAAAACAAGTTTTGGTATAACCTATACATAATTTAGTTTTTCTTGCATGTACATATTTTAGAGATGTGAATTATAATTTGGTTCCAATGATATGTGTAGCAGTTACATTATAATAATGAATATCGAAAAGAATATGACAGTTAGTATCAAAAATTATATCGCACTGTATTCGATTACAAAATATGGTTGTTATTTGAAGTTATAAATTTCTTCTGTTTTATCCTCTGTCGTACAAAGTCATGTTGTATGTAATGTTTTACTCTTTTAACATTGTATAATATTGTATAAACATATTTGTATTTTAACAGGGCTCTCTTGTAAAGCAGTTCTGTACTGAAGAGACTACCCTGGGTAAATAAAACAAGTAAATAAATGTACATCAAAGGGAAGTTGTGAGTTGATTCAGATCGTGTTTTGAGCCCATCAGGGGCCCGTTATATCCAAAAGCTTAGCAATCATCCTAGAACATATTCTACGATTGATTGCGTTGAATACAATGCACAATCATTGGAAAAAATCAAGCATACGATTAATCGCTGACCATCGCTGGTCACTTCATTTGAGTTGTGACGTCAAACGATGGTCCCAATGATTTGACTGGTTTTTTTTCTTCAAATGATATCTTATTCGTTCCTCTTCAAACACGAAAATCATTACAAAAAAAACTTTTACCATCAATGAACTTTTAAACGTTCAATAAAGATGTCTTTAAACAAATACTTCGAGCAATAAAAGAGTTATTCAAAACTACTTTACATTGAATAAATGTAGGCCCTACTAACAAAATTAACTAATGAAATTTACGTTTTTCTTCCTTTTCCATTAAAGACACTCATTAAGCTGAATTTTCCAAACTAACAGTTTAAGTAAATTAAGAGGTAGATAGTAAACAATCACATTGATACACTATTGGAATTATTCAGCCACCCCCTCCCACACATACATACGCACACCCACACACGCGCATGTTTTATTCATTTATTTATTAAAAATGTACGTAATTTTTCCACATAACCTGTGAATATTTGTAAATTTTCTTGTTAAGTCTTGAATATGTATCGTCGGTCTTTCTATATGAATGTGTGTTTTTATACAATTTTGTAAATATAGTTTTGTTTGGGGAGAAATGTGTACATTTTATGAAGTACGTGCTATCTAATGCAAAACATATTGTAATTATTTTAAACATTTTTGTTTGTTAATGTTGTCGACGATGATGATGATTCATGCTCTGGATAGTATAAAGCAAATTCAGTGCGTGATTGCCACTGTCGCAACATTTGACAATATCTTACTCCCCGCATTATTCGGATAATTATGAAAACAAGGAAACTAATGTCATTTAAACAGTATGAATATATTCCAGATATAAGTCTATCACAAATCGTAATTGCGGCTTACATGATTAAGTGATGTTTATGTGTGTCTTTAACGCGATATGAATTATCTTAATGAGTTAACATGGGTGAAATGAATTTGTAGAAAACGTAATCATAAAACCGAAACTGTTTTTTTTTTAATGTATGATATCATTAACAAAAAGACAATGACCTTATTTGCATACTTGGCACAAGTTGTGAATATACACTGTAAAAACGCAATTTAAAATTTTAAGCATGTTGTTTAAGCCCACCACTATTGTTTAAACTTTTTTAAATTAGTTGTTTTAAAAGTTGTTTAAACAAGTTGTTTAACCAATTGTTTAAACAAGTTGTTTAAACAAGTTGTTTAAAAAGGTTTAAACAACTACAAAATAAAATTTTAAACAGTTGTTAGAGTGATGAGCTTAAAAACGTGCTTGAAATTTTAAACAGCATTTTTACAGTGTATATAACAAGTTCTGAAACTTGTTTGTGGTTTTGTTGATATTGAGATAAATCTTTGTTTTATATACATGAACACGATTATGATTGATATGATTTGTGATTTTAACCTGATGGATTTGCAGAGGTGGAAATCAGGGGGGCGTTTCATGAAAGGACTTGTCGAACGTTTTATCCGACAAGTCCCATTTTATCCGACAGTTACCATAGGAACAGTGCCTCTCAGCCAATCAAAATTATGGAAAGATGTCAGATCTGACAACTTGTCGGATGAAAATATTGATGAAACGCTCCCCAGATAATTTAGAACGAAAATGACCATAATAAACATTTCATTAGATAAAAATGGTAATGATAATGAAAATATCATGATAATAATGTTGATGATGATAATAATGTAATGATGATGATAATAGTAATTTTAATAAAAATGGTAACAAAATAATATAGATAATAATATCAGTTATAATAAAATAAAAAGAATGATATTATTAATAATGATGTAAAGAAATAATGATTAAAACCAAAGCAATAACTATGGTCATGGGCGGAAATCCCAGGGGGACAGGGGGACGTGTCCCCCCTACCCAAAATAGTAGGGGGACATAATATCAATGTCCCATCTACTATATATTTCTGGTCTTTTATGATGGAGCAAAATACACCACTTCACGATCGAAAAAATACATGTATTTCGGACTAAATGACCTTTCATTTTGGGTGATAACCTTTTTTTGGACTAAATGACCTTACATTTTGGGTGAAAACCTTTTTTTTTGCTTGTCAAATTTTCCAGACCCTGCCCCCCCCCCCCCCTACCTTTGGGGACAGATTTCCGCCCATAACTATGGTTCATGTTGAAATAACCATGATGATAATTTCATTACAGTGAGAAATATTAATTTTTAAAAATGAAGCACCGTATTATATTGTAATTATAAACTGGTTCATAAGATGGCTTGTGTATATCACCCTTTTGTTCTGTTGTAGAAGAAAATCTTCGTTCAGATTTCCCTTATTTATATTGATTTGAATAGCTTTCAAAAGATATGTTTTTAATTATTCGTGTTTTTATTGTTATAGGCCTATTGCTTGCAAATATAATTGATTTATGTAAAAACCTTGTTTTGTGAAAAACTATAACAATGTAGGCCTCCTTATTATACCTTTGTTATGAATATGGTGTATTGAATTCCGAATAAAGGCAAAATATTATAGCCAGGCCTTCGAGTGGTAGTATTGATTTCTCTCTCGCCCCACCCCCTACCCCCTCCCCCTTCATATCCCCCTCTCTCTCTCTCTCTCTCTTGACATTCTTATGTCATTTTACGGTTACATTTCATTTGTAATGAAATTTGTAGTCTTTTGAGCCTGAAATTGCTTTGTTTTTAATTGGTTTCTTGTACAAGAACTTGATTTATGATTACAAACAATGATTTGAAGAGGAAGAAATTAAATATATTAAACGAAAATAACCACAATAAAATATATTAGTAATAATGGTAATAATGACACTACTCATAAGAGAAAGAATGATGATACTGATACTAATAATAAGATAGATTGATAATCTAGTCTACCCCCCCCCCCCATCCCAGTTTGTCTACACTATAGAGTATTGGTACATGAATTTCAATAATTAATAGCCTACATGTATTTGATTTACCGCTTTGTTTAAATTCCACTTAGACTTTACTAATTTCTTGTAATAAAAAACTGATCAACTAAATGAAATAAATGGATAGAATTGTTAACAAATATGCATTATTATTAAAATTTCCAACACACCTATACTCACCAAATCCAGTTCATCCAATGAATTAGATCCGAAATGTATCCACACCATCAAAAACTCGACTAAACCAGTCCTCAGAAAACATCCAGTATGACATAGAACGAGTCGTTGAGGGCACTGTATACAGATTGCAACGCGAATAACTTCGAGAGCTCTCCCTCTCGATCTACGGGGCTTTCACACCCGGCTTTCACAATTCCCCATGTGAACGTTTGTAGTCAAATGCTCAAAATATATTTGTACACAATTGCAACGGGTAAGCAGTCGCACCATTGTGAAAGTACGTAGCTTTAGTTAAATCGTAGTTGATGCTATTAGTACCGTTTAAATCTCTGCGAAAGTGAAATCCAAGCTTGTTGCACAAATCTCAACATTGTAAAATAAACGTATCGCGTTATCGTACGAAGTGGACTCCTCATGATCGTAAAAAGAAGGGAAGCTAAAACGTTCTTCAAAAAATGGTTCCGATCAAGCCACGCCTTTAAATAAAATGATTGGTTAAACGAAAGTTTGTTGACCGTAAACAAAAGCTGTCATTCGTTGCTAGCTTGAAAACAAAACTTGATTGGTTGTTCAGAAAATGGCCGCACTTTGGAATTCGCGTATTATGTAAAGCTATCAAAGAAAGGGAACGTTTGTACGCTTAAAAATATGTGAAACATATGTGAATTACAAAGGTGAACGGACTTTTAAAAAAAAAAAAAAAAATGTGCGATGCACTTGCTACGATTCTTTTATGAACCAAACTTTTATTTAAAAGGGTACGTGCGAAGTAGGCCAATTTAGTAGACGGAGGGGAATCTAGAACATCTTTCTTTTAGACTAAATGCCAGTCAGGCCACTGCACACCTTTCAACATGTCATCGATCCGGTTTTGGAACAAACCGCATTTTGCTCGTTTTATGAAAATTGAGGCTCAAATTAACTGAAAGAATACTAATATAACAATTTTGGATAATTGCAAGCCTGTATTTTGGAGAAAATGCAAAATTAGCTTCAAATCGTAGCCAATCGTGCGATCGCTTAGATGGCATTACGACTAGGCCCTAAATATTAACTTTTCTTGATGATCATGGTCCAAGAACATTTGAACATAGGTAACTTAAGAAGATTTAGAACATTACACAGTAAGATATTCCATGCTTTGATATTAGCATCACATTCTACTACGTTTTATTCCAAAATCGGGTCGCAGACCCGGGGGGCCACTTACATTGACGAGTGGATACCATGCGCGACCAAAAAAAAACAAGTAAAAAGGATGTCTTTTTCACGACAGGGCACGTTAGGTACGTAACGTGAAAAGGGTGTCAAAAACACAAAAATAATGAAAAAGGGGTATCTAATTCGCTTGGAAGATTACGTGTTTAGGGTCGAATTTGCGGGGATGATAAAACAAAATTAAAATGTTTTATAAAGGATGTCCTTTTTGCCCCAACACTTCGTGTTTAGAGTCCGATTTGCGCGAGGTGTAGAAGGTGGGGTCGTATACTAAACCAAGTAAGGTAAAGCCGACGACCGAAGGACCCGTAACAATAAAACATTCCTGTACTTGTTTAGGGTTCATCTCAGGGAATATTTGCCAAGAGTATCGTTTTGTTTCCAATACTTGTTAAGGGTAGGGTTTCACACGCCAATACTTGTTAAGGGGTGCATTTTCAGAATATTGAAATTACGTGTTTAGGGTGCTTTTCGAGACCCCATGGTCGCGCATGGTATCCACTCGTGAATCGAAGTGGCCCCCGGGGTCGCAGACCAACAGTAAGGTGTGAGGTGGCCTCTGCTGGACATACTTGTATTGATATCTCAATAAACAAAAATTTCACTGAGCAAATGCTGAAAATTTGATCAAATCGGATAACAACAAAATCATTAAATTTCAAAAATTTGCATTATTCTAGTAAGAAAGTTCTAGGCTGGTCTTCATTAATATTCATTAGGTGGGCTGATGATGATGTCATATCCCCACTCGTTCTTTTGCATTTTTTTATGAAATTAGGTTTATTCAATATTTTTCTAATTGGATTGACAATTGATTAAGTGCATTAGTTATTCATTGCCGCAACTAATTTCATCATATTGGAGACACATCATTTACACATGTATGAAAAAATGAAACTATTATTTCACGTAAAAACATAAAAGGAAAGTGGGGATGTGACATCATCAGCCCATCTAATGAATATTCATGCCAATGTGCATACAACTATTTTTGCAATATATTACTAATCTTTAAAGTTCAATAACTTTGTTATTTGTTATCCAAATTTGTTGAAATTTTCAGCACTTTGCTCTGTGAATTTTACTCTATTTATTAAGGTGTAAATATTTTCAGCCCGGACCATCCCTATGAGAGTGACTTTAAGAACGACTAGTGATCCTTTCTTGTGGTTCATTATATTCACCATCAAATGTTCATTGGTGATTACTTAGTGCATAAAAAAGGGTTTCAGTCGCTCTTACAAACAACTTTGTGAAACAACCACAAGGGATGTAGTCAAGGCCTGCCTTGAGGCCACATTTTGCCGGCCTTGACCTCGGCCCAAGTCAAGTGTACAAAGTCTATGGGAGAAGACATTCTTCAGCAACGTCATTACTCAAAGAACTACTAGCCTCAACTACATCAATGCAACAGATTCTCAATCTCCTCTTGCTCATTCTTGCTATATACTTTCATCTGTATCACTACACCACCAAACAGTCGTCTTAGCAGAGATGTGGTCGAAGCTGGTACTTCCGAGTCGCAAGGGTACTGCGACTCCCTTCTCCCATACGCTTTGTACAATACAGTATATGAATCAAGCCAAGGCCAGTGCCGCCAAACATGTGGCCTTGAGGTCAGCCTCGGCGGCGATGTCCCTCTAAGACTAACCACATGGTAAACTGCAAGCCTCTCCCACATCATATTAATATTTTCCTTGCACTTTTCTATTCTTCACTCTTGCCAATATTTCTTCTTGATATTCTCATATCTCTTCTCTTCAGATTACAAGGTGGAATATTTCTGTTCTTTCTCATGCAAATAATAATAATATACAACATTTATAAAGCGCTTTATACATAAGTTTCAACTAAATGTCATTAGTTGATAGGGGCAGTCTCAATTTAAGCATTTCATAATTCATGTGCCAGCTGCCCAGCAATGTTTATTATCGCGAGAGGCTATTTTGGTTGACCATATTTCTCCTCTAAGAAATACAAACTAACACAGGTTGCAAGTGAGAAAGGAAAGAATAGAGAAATTTAACTTAAGGATGAATCCCAAGCACAGAGAATGTGAATTAATCAGTATAGTAAGCAATGAGATCCCAATGGAAATGATAGTGTTTGATTGAATAAGGTCATTTTCACATTAAGAGATACACTGTGATGATTTCTTTGTTTTGGGTTGGTCAACCAACCTCTCAGGATTAACGTGTATGAGTAACGTCACAGTGAGGGCACAACTTGCGTGCATGGACTACGAATGGCACAAGCTTGAACTCCCAGGGGAGCGTTTCCTCAATATTTTTGTCCGACAAGTTGTCAGATCTGACACTTTTTCTTATATTTGATCGGCCAAGGGGCATGGTTAATATGGTAACAGTCGGATGAAACGGGACTTGTCACATAAAACGTTTGACAAGTCCATTCATGAAATGCTCCCCAGGTCAAAAATATCCAGAGACAAAGTTTAACATGCAGCTTTTAGAAAATGCATAAAACAGTGTTTGTCAACTTCAGCTCACTCCTAGAATGGTATATGCGCAGCCCTGCGGAGCATTTCATTCAAGGACTTGTCATACAGTTTATCCAATGGCACGTATTCTGAAGACGGGTTTAAATTAAACCCTGGTTTAAAATTGTGATTTTAGTATTGAGAGCCAATTGGAACATAAATCCCTAACAGTAACCATTCAGTTTATTAACTCATATGACACCCAAAATTGTTCATAATTGTCTGGGAGTGAAAACTGAAGTATTTTCTCCATTATGAAAGCAAAAGGAAACAAAATATTACACATGAGAAATATACATTATAAACTAAATTTTTGATTTCTTGGCTTCTCATAGTTTTAGTACAGAGTTGGACCGTGGTCTAAGGTAAACTTGACTTCAGAATACGGGCAAATGAGTCTTTTTATCCGACAGTTGCCATAGTTTTGCTTCTCAGTCAATCAAATCAAGGAGAGCTGTCGAATCCGAAACGGAAGGAAACGTTCCCCTCAGTGCATTGGGTCAAATTAGCACATACAGGTGCAGCAGAGTTACTTTGGAGTGGACAATTTTGAAGTTATCAAATGAGCTTATTTGAATAGATGCGTGAACAAGAACACGAACATGGATAAAGTCTATACATCATTTATTTCAAACACTGATTGAATTTCAGTGCATTGCGACGATATCTTCACATGTATAAATTCAATATAACACTCTTCCAATGCTATAATATGGCATGAATCAACCCCAAATGCTCACAAATGCATCAAATACCATCTCTATTCAAGTTTTCCATCGAATCAAATTGCCATTCGGTCATATCAGGTCATGTACAGTATGTAAAAATACCCCCCCCCCCTCCGCCCCCCTTCACAAAAGAGGAGAGAAAATACTCCTAAAAACAGATTACGTGCTGTAAGAACCCATCAAATACAATCTTGATATTGCAGAGGTTCATAGAAATGATGAACTGTTGCGGCCACGAGAGTACGCTGCTGCCAAAATGGGTAAGTTGCTCTCAAACGAGTATGCTGCTGCCAAATAGACTATGTTGCTGCAACAAAGAGTATTTTATTCCCCCAAAAGAATAAGTTGCTGAAACACAGAGACAGTTGCTGCCTAATTGAGTATGTTGTTGACACATACAATATGTTGCTACCACATAGATTATGTTGCTGCCACATAGAGTATATGCCTGGATGGATGAGAAGAGATCATTTCTCTCTGATATTCACTGCACAAAGGTATAGATAATGAATGGCCTTTATCTAATTCATTGAGTCTCTATGTACACAATGATGACTTCTCATTTATTTTTTCTCTTCCGCGGCAAAGTCAATATCTATAAACAGAAAAGAGAAAATAAAGATCAGGTTATGAATAGGAGATATAATAGATGATGATCAGATGTTAGAAATTACAATCAAATATATCCTGAAATTTTCTGCCAATTCCATGAATTGGAATATGTTTCATATCAAAATGAAAAAGAAAATATACACAAAGAGTACCTGATCAAAATATTTCTTTTTGTGAAATTGCAAATTTACCATGTAAAACACATCTCCATTTCATTCATATCATCCACATCAAAACTGTTTTAGGTCATTTAGAATTGCATTTATATTATCTTGTGATGAATTTGGCATACTTAAGTACCCGTTTGGGTGGATTCACCAACAGTCTTTAATATCCTATCTCTGCCATTATATTAATTACTCGGGCTCCACAGTATTGCGTGTTTGGGTATTCAATTCACCTTAACTGTAAAAATAACCCTATGACAGGCAGTATGATATTATTTTCCATTTATTTATTTTTTCAGGGGGGGGGGCTATATTTCATTCACAATTTACTGTCTAAATCTGCAATACAGGATAAGATGACTGGGGATTTCCATTTCCATTCCATTTGGGTATTCAACTCACACATTAATTGTAAAAATAACCCTATGACGGGCAGTATGATATTATTTTCCATTATTTTTTTTTTTGGGGGGGGGCTATATTTCATTCACAATTTACTGTCTAAATCTGCAATACAGGATAAGATGACTGGGGATTTCCATTTCCATTCCATTTGGGTATTCAACTCACACATTAACTGTAAAAATAACCCTATGACACGCAGTATGATATTATTTTCCATTTATTTTTTTTTGGGGGGGGACTTCTTTTCATTCACAATTTACTGTCTACACGTACATCTGCAATACAGGATAAGATGAATGGGGATTTTCCAGGGGTCCTTTTCTTTAGTTTCAAGGCTACATTTGAGCTCTCTTTTTTTCATTTTGGGGGCTAAATCACGCCCAGCCCCCATGCAATTGTTTTACCTGCCCATAATATGGCAATATATCCACCTCAATGAATAAGTCACACATTGTCAGGTTGTGTTCACATGCTACCAATTTTTTTGACCAAATACTACAGAATGTACATGGGAGGAGGTAAATATTGGTTAGGGGCGACACTTTCATGACCCTTTCACTGGGACCCTATCTAGATGAAGGGAATACCGTCCATGTTTAATAACAGCTCAAAGTACATTTCTTGTCTGAAATATATCAAACTTCAGTTGTTCATAATATCTGGAATGGAGATGTATAATTGACCGAACATTGTCTATTAAATATAAAAATGTCACAGAATTTTAGTATTATCATATTGTGCCACCTTATTAACTACTACATACAGTTGTGCTCAAAAAGTTGGTGGACCACACCAAAAATGTACTCCTTATTGCCGAGTGTCAAATGCAGACAACAGCACTAAAATGTTCGGCAAGCCCAGAAAAACAAATTTGATTTAATGTGATATGTTATCTGACTTCACAATTAAATATCTAAAACACGGCAGAACTTGAACACTTTATATATGTTCATTTTCTGGTGGGACTCGCTAACCTCGATTTTCTTTATTGGCAACTTTGGCACTGCTATGCCTATGGCATCGTGTGAAAGTTGATTTTAATGCAATATGGCAGATAGGAAGATCTCACCTTTAAATTCAAATGTAGGGAATTGCGTCATGTCACCTCCTCCGAACATCTTGTTGAGTTTTCCAATCTCCGTCTGCATCTCTTTCTCGGTCTGAGGATCAGAGTCAACCAATTTACCACCAGCTGACCTGTAATATCATGACATATGCGATTAAATAGACCAGTTCGTAGTTACTTCATGGGCAATTTTGGTCAAATGACCTTTCATTTCTTTCATCATGATAGGCAGATTTCAAAGCAAGGTATTACGTAAGCTTGCCTTACATAGCAGGATGAAGAAATTGAATAGACCAGGTGACTAGAATAGCACACCAATCAACACTTAATGAAGGTATTTGTTGCATTCCTACTTTGAATGCATATCTTAGCATGTTGCACAATGTACTTGACAAACCGAGAAATACCAGTCGTTCGTGGAAGCATTGTTGTTTTTGTGGATGTAAATGAAAACGACAATTCAAAAGAATATATGAATAATCAAGACATCAAAGTTGGTGCTTATCTCATTAGATTTTAAAGCACCATGTCACTTTAGTACAAATGACCTTCTTCTGATCATGCGTAGAATCTTTTGATCATGCGCAGAAAGGAACTACGAACTGGCTTATTGCAAAGCGTGACCTGCCACCCTAAACCCATAAGTTACCCAGAACAACCGGCACAGAATATATCTGACCACCTCTCATGAAAAACACTGCTTCCGTCCACCGCTAATTTCAAATGAAGTGTTTCAAATCAAAACTAACTCCTTGAAATGAGGAACTGCTCTTGCATTCACTTCCATCTTAAATTTTGTTTCATTTGCATAATTTTCATTATACCTTATATATATATATTATATATATATATTTTATAAATTTTTGTTTATTTTCAAAGATTAGCTAACATCAGATCATGTTCCTTCACTTTTGGCTTTATGACCGGTAAACCCAGCCTGAAAAAAAAACTTTGTAATGCTGTGAAATAGCGACCACCACTAAAATTGGTCTAGCTACATGTAGAACACTGGCCAAGAATTTATTGAACTTGAAAAACCACATCCTTAGTTTTGAAATTATATGTAACCTTTTAAAATATATCAACAATACCCAACACACATACTACTACTTGCTTGAATGTAGAAGTCAACCAAGTGTGATCTTCAAGGATATAAGGAGGAAACAGGTATTAAAGGATGTGGTTCACGAGAGCATGAAATGTGCACACTGTACAAATTTCATTGAAACTTTTAAGCAGTCCAGACATAAATGATGTCTGATAAAATCTTGCATCTTGTTTTTTTTTTTACTTCACTTTACAATTTCACACTTTGAATTACTCTTTCAGATATTAACTTCAAGGCAATTTTCTCATTTTCTCACTCTATGCCTGAAGTGAAACACAGAAAAGTTCCATCACCAGGAGTCATGGTTGACATGACACATGGCGGACAATGGACATATGGTAGGCTTGACTAAAAAAAGTCTAACATCATAACTATTTTTTCTGAACTACTCACACTGGCAAATACAGATGGGGGAGTGCTAGGGGGACATAAACGGCATGAAAACATGAGTAAAAGAAAAGAGGAAAGTAAACGAAAAAGTTTGAAATAACATACCATTTTCTGACTATTATACCAAAATCTATCCAAAAAATATTTCTATATAAAAAAGGTTAATTTCTTTGCTTCGCTCACTTGCAACTTTTTAACAATATTCCCCACAACACCATGTCCAACCCCGTCAAAATTTTGTGCTAACGCTTCTGACTACTCACTTCTTCTTGTTACTGTACTCCCTGATTTTATCCACAAAGAGCTTCTGGACCGGGTCTGCAGGTGCTGCAGCTTTGGTCTTGGCCATGACGACGCTACTGACCCCGAGGTTGCGCCTCACCAGCACGGTTAGAGCTGGCCTCACCTGGCTTCCTGTACGTAATACCTGCTGCAGCATGATCGGTCTACATAGAAGGAAAGAAAAAAAAAGAGCAAAGAAAAAAAAGAGCAAAGAAAAATAATGGTTACAATTATATCTTCTAGATCTTCATACACTTTGCTCTTTAAGAGCTTTACTGTACATTGCAATTATCACCCCTGGTCATCGGATCCTGGCACGCCCGCACACAATATGCATTTTCTGCACTCCATGGGGAGTATTCCAACAAGAGCTCAAAGACTCTAATACTAGACATAAGAATAAGGCCTCAAAACAATCATTACTGTATGTTGCCCTCATACATGTAAGTCAATAATCGGGAAATTGGATCAATTAGCAGATTTTTTTCATACCTTCATTGCCGCATTGCACATCCATGGAATGATTAATTTGTGCACTCAAAAACAAGTGCTTTTTTTAAGCTCAAATAAGTATTAGATTTGCAAATTCTTTGCCCGAATCTGACATTTTCTCACAAAATCAATGCATTTGTAAATTTCAGGTCTGCTAAATAACTAATGAAATGAATAAAAAAGTAACTATTATTCGCATTTTAATGGTTGGTGAGATGAGGGCAATATAAAACTTTTTAGGCCTAAAAAATGCATGATCAAGGATGATTAATATCAGTGCAATTCAAGAAGACTCCAACTGAAGCCAGTGCTGTCAGACGATAATATGATCACTCAAGGATAGAATCAAACTATGATACAGTGTTTTAATTGATAGCATTCACTGTCACATTTGTAATACAGCTGAGCATACAAACGTGACTGCTGGCGCGCGAGTACAAACAAGACGGCGAATGGTTGAATTTTTAAGAGAAACTTGATCCTGAATGTTTGTTATAAAAATTGGGTATTTTCCAGCATATATTTAGGAAACGTGGTAAGCCCGGGGGGCAACTTCCATCCGTCTCAGTGGTTACCATGCGTGACCATGGGGCTTCGATAAGCACCCAAAACAAGTATTAATATCCATGCTCTGAAAATGCACCCCTTAACAAGTATTGACATGTGAAACCCTACCCTTAATAAGTACTAGTATTGGAAACAAATCGGTATCCTTGACCACTGGCAGATCAAGGGAGGACACGGACCGGCTGTGCCCCCCACCCCCAAATGAGAGGCCCAATTGAAAGTAACATAAAAATGCCATTGAAACATAAATGTGCCCCCCCCCCTTTTGAATGTGAAGACCTTTTTTTTTTTTTGCTTGTCAAATTTTTTCATGGACAAAAATCCTTCATTTACGGTTAAACCTTTTTTTTCTCTTTTGTCAAATTTTTCCTTGGGAAAATGTGCCCCCCTGCCCTGGACAAGTTTTGATCTCTGAAATGACCTCTTAAACAAGTTCAATGATATCTTTATAAATTGGGATGTCACGGACGTGATCACGGACATTTGCTTTACCTTTACCACCCCTAACACTTTGCTCAAATCGGACCCTAATACCTCAGTCACATTGCCCCTACGGCAGCCATACAGCAAGTCAAAAACAGTAGTCTTTTATTCATTTTTATTCAAACCACCTATATGTGCCTGGTACAAAAATGTTAAAACGGCCATTTTCGACTTGCCGTATGGCAGCCGTAGAGCAAATGTGACCAAGGTATGAACATGAAGTGTTGGGGCAAAAGTTACATCTTTAAGTATTTTAGTCTACTTATACCCTCGCAAATTGGACCGTAAATACATAGTTTTTCTAGCGAAATATATGTACCCTTCATCATTATCTTAGTGTTTTTGACACCCATATTATATTATGTACGTTATGTGCCCTATCTTGGGGAAAGACTTCCTTATGTCCCCTCCACTAATTTTAAAAAACACTACTCCAAAACCCCCTTCTTTCATTCTCTTTCTTCTTTTCTTCTTACATGTACTTCCAGTTTGAACTTGGATTCGAACCTCTCGCTGCAGAACTAAGTACATGTATCTCCAGTCTCTCGCCTTACTCACTGAGCTAGCAGGAATCGTAGAAAGCCATGGGTTTCATAACGGTTATCATGTGTGTGTGTGTATTTTTGTCAGACGTGTATCAATCAGAAATGATAAACCGATATTACGACTAGTCTAATCTCCAAGAGTATGGGGTATTTATTTTTCTGACTAAATAAACCGATGCCATTGGGAATTACACGCACTCAAGATCTGGACGGAAGAAAGCCATATTTTGGTATGTATCCAACTTTTCCTTACTAAATGTAGATAATTCTTTACAAACCTCAAAAATTTTTTTGTTCAATTTTAGTGGAGGACATACATGTATGGAAGTCTTGCCTATCTTGGAAAAGAGACCCTTTTTACATTTTTTTTGGGGGGTCACACATGACATGGTATCCACGCGTCAATGGAAGTGCCAACCCCCCCCCCCCCCCTCCGCGGTGGTCGTGGTAAGCTGATTGTATTCCTTTTCTCCAGCATAGACCCTGCAGTTAGGTGTCAGTCAAACCTCCATTACAACCCCAATGGCAAAGCCAAAATGACAGACATCTGTCTGTTTATGAGGACAAAAACATATGAAAATGTTTTTAAAAAACTCGATCGGCAGTGGATAAATCGGTTAGTCTTCAAAAGTCTACAAAATACATAGACAGGTATGCATTAATAAATCTGACTCAAAATTATTGAATCATGTGGAAAACTTAGTCTAAAGTTGACAGAATGAGAAGGGCCTAAAAAACTGGCGCGCAAACAAACGCAACAAGCCAACAGGCGTGAAAATTGACGCCAGGGCGGCCTGGCCCTGGGCCCGACGTCAATTTTTTTTTTTTTTTTTAAATCCCTGGTCAAGCTATCAAGGATATTTTTAAAGAAAATCGTATTTGGGCAGTTACTCATATTAAGAAACTTATAAGGAACATTGTCAACTCTATTTTTTGGGGAACAAAAACTTTGCCTGTGCCTGCCGACTGCGAGCTGCGCCAACTAGCCCGGCGCGTCGACAAACGCCGTGTAGCTAGCGACGAAGTTCGGGGAGATGTGCATGCCGGTTTACCTACCCGTGCTCAGTCGTGGGCCGTAGCAGCAGCCGGTCGCGCCATGGCAAGAGCGGTGGGCATTTAAATGTATTTTAGCAAACTATTTCTTTCTTGAAATAAGTCTTCTTACAGCTAGATGTTCAACGTTACGGATACATTGGCCATTACTGTCATCACTTACCGTTTCCAGGCGAAAATTCAAGATAAACTTCGATCTTTCGTCTGATCTCCTTCGGTCGTTGTCGGAGAGCTAGAGGTCGATGGGTCATGTCATCAAAATCGACGAACGTAGAGGGCGTCAACAATTTGTCAACTTTTTTCCCTCGAGCTAGAGATAAAAAATTCTATAATCTCTGTTTTCCCTCTCCACCCCGGCCTTTAAAAAGAAATGTTTGAAAGCCCCAATCCCCCATCTATATGTCATGTATATTTCGAACAATGAATTATGGATTTTCATTTTATTTTCATTTTCATATGCATGTGTAAGTGATTACACACAGTTAAGATGGCTTTCTTTATAATCGTCTATTGAATGAAAACAAAGATAAAGTAGGGCTAATAATTGGTGACAGTTGATCAGTAATAAAACAACTTCTAATTCAAAGGCATTCACCGGAGATCAGATCAGCTCAAGTTTAAACAAAGTAAGAATGATCACGAACAAAACATATACAATTAGAATAATACCATGCAAACGCAAGTTAAGATCATGAACGGTTGTCGTTATTTTCATTTGCTAGTTATTAACCAAAAATGTATTGTGATTTTGCTTTAAAAAAGGGCCTATTTCATAAAGACACTTTTTTCCTAAGGGGATTTTTTTTTCGGGGGATAAAGTGCCCCCTCCCCCCCCCCCCCAGTTCCGCCGTCCCTAGCCTATCCTGTAAAATGTTTTGCATGTAACTTCTTCGCTGTAGTCAAGAAACAACTTAGCGGCTGCAATAACAATCGCTCTGTTGTTAAACACTCTAAATCTTAATTTATTATTATGTTCAATCTTTCTTTTAATTTTAGGGGGGTGAATTTTACTTTTGGAAATAAAAGATTTGGCATCCTCAATGATGGTATATAGTGATATTTATCTCTAAATAAAGAATTCCAAACAATACTTTTATGTATCTCTAAATAAAGGAATTCCAAACATATCAATTTGTTTGCGCTCCTTTTTTGCAGTGCGTAGCGTGTTAAATTATTTCCCTATGGAAAATACGCAGTTTTTGAGGGATTTACTAAGATATCTCCCAAACGCGTCAACAAGGTGATCTATCAAAACAGAATAGAATAGAGCAGATTCTCACCTTGAACATGATATGATTTTCAGTCAATTTTAGTCAAATTAAGTTCTGTCACTTTTGAGGTTTTTGGAACCTTTCTTGATGATTTTGAAAATCCATTTGTACATGAGCCAATGGGCAAGTGAGGGAAACGAAACGTTTGGTGCGACTTCACATTGTTGTAAAAAAATATATACGTCACAATAGACCCTATCAAAAAAAGACATTTTGCAGAAAATGCTGTAGATTGTGAATACCTAAGAATGATTTTGATTGGATAAACAAAACCTCTGTCACTTTTCACATTTGCAAAAGCTTTTGCAATTTTGGTCACTATAGTTTGGCGGCCGGTTCAGCCGATGGCATTGTGTGTACACAGTACAGTACACAGTAAACACGCATAGCTAGGCAACGCAGCGCGTGAAGAATGTCACTATTCGTACAGCGACGACTTGAGTGTATGTTGGATAGAACCGTACCATTTTTGACCGGGGGTGTGCCAATGAATGCAAGTGATCAAGAAGAGTTACAAAACTGAAGGGAGTGAGAAAACAAGGAAAGTGAGAGGGAAATTTATGAAAACAAGTAATGCGAGGAAAAATTACAAGAAAAGGAGAGAAAGGAGAAGAAGTGAAAACACGCAGCTGAGTGCGCTCACGATATGTAAGTTGAACACCCCTGCACCGCAATGTAGCAGCCCGCCACTATACACGTAGACTGCCTGCACGATGCGAAGACAGCGGCGCGTATTAGTGACTGTGCGTTAAACGTCCAATTTCTATGCCTTATAAAAGGAGCGTTTTTTGTACACAACAAATTGATATGAAACACATTTCATTTAAGAGTGATTTGAACCATTTTATTTATGACTTAAAACTTTTTTCCGAACTTGTCTCCCTCATCCAAAATATGTGTGTAAGATTATTGCTTATGATCACTCTCATCATGCAGGGGAAATAACTGAACCTTCAACTATGATGATTTCAGACGTTTTTGTCGTAATATAGGCCCTATTATGCACATCGATTATCTTGTTTTTGACAGGCCCTAACGTTTGATCCCGAAATGAATTTAGACAAGTTTATATTCTTTAGAATATACCGCCACTAGCGTACCTACGGGGGGGGCAGAGGGGCAGTCTGCCCCCCCCCCCTGACGAGCCACAACCCACGTAAATGACGTATCCCTGCCCCCCCCCCCCCCCTGACAAGCTTGAGGCACTTGTTTTTTTTTTGGTTGTCAATTTTTTTTCTGGTACGAAATCCTGTTTTGTGATTGAAGACCTTTTTTGGGGCGGATGGTTATGCCCCCCCCCCCCTATGGAAAATCCTATGTACGCCACTACATACTCGCTTTACATGAACAGTGCTCTCGAATGACAGCTGTCCTTACATGTCCATTTAACAATATACAAATAGCGAATAGGCATGAGTGCGATGGTGCGAGATTTCGCATGAGGTGAAAGAAAGATGCTCTATTCAACGAGGCGTTAGCCGAGTTGAATAGAGTGTTTCTTTCTTTCACCGAATGCGAAATCTCGCACCATTGCACGAATATGAATATTCGCTATTTGTGTTGTACAATGCCTCGGAATCTAGCGAAAAAATGAAAAAAAAAACAAGAGTTTTCCCTCCAGTAATCGATGAAAAGGTAGCAAAAATATTGAAAGCAAATGAAAGCAAAATCCCACAAGCGCACATCATGACAGCATTGCGCATTTAGCCAGAGGGCTGTACGCGCATTGCCACCTTATTCAATGAAATAGCATTGTGACGTCACCCCCTAAAGCCGTGCAATGGTACATTTTGGATGGTACGTCTTAAGTGTGCAACGGTACGAATGTGTGACATTCAGCCTCCAATTTGATCGCGTACAACAAGCTAAGTAGGCGTTGTACAACAAAAAATGTGCAACATTAATTTTATTTCGCACTAAATACGTCACTGACACTCCTTAATTCTACTCCCAGTCACTCAATCATCACTCACATTCCACTCCAAGTATACCACTCCTCACTCCACTCTATTATTCAACACCCTCACTCCACTTACCCACCCCCTCACTCCACTCCCTCCTTCCATCATTAAATTAGGCTTTAGGAAATTGGCAAAGCCGATCTCCTAATATTTATATAAAAGTTAGGTCCTACCTTAAATTCTTGCTCGCCAGAGGATCCAGCCGCTCAGGTAAATTTCACAAATCCAGTGACAAGAAATATATACACTTCACAATTTCAAATAGATTAGAAAAAAGGGACAGACGTCACAAAATGTCTCGCGAAGTAATGAGCTCATTAAGTATGCAGAGAATATAAACTTCAAAGGAGTGGAAGTGACGGTATGAAGTAAGAATTGAAAAAGATAGAGAAATGAGTATAAAATGATCCTCCACAAGATTTGGTTCGATCCTCACTAGCAGCTGGATGAGATGGTCAGCATGAGTGGTTAGGACGAAGGCAGAGAGTAGAGTGATGATGTGGTAGAGAAAACAAGTTGTTTTTACCAACATCAGAAAAGGTGAAACAAAGAAATAAGCGCCAAAAAGGGGGGCAAAACACAGTTGAGAAGAACAAAGAAGAGAGAAGCAGACTGTGAGAAAAGTAAACATGCAAGCATCTCTGTAGTGATGTTGTATACCTGCAAGTTCATTGCAATAAACAAGGAACAATGAAAGGATGTTTGCTCCAAGTCTAGGACAAAAGAAAGGTTGTTTCTTAATATAAGAATGTGTTTGCCAAGTAGATTTGGGCAGGAAATGAGGTGCCTTGTTCTGTGCAAGTAAAGTATAGTACATTGCACATGGCAGAAACAAGTTAGAATATAGATATGAAATTGGAAATAAAAGAAAGAATTTATATACATGAACAGAATATTGAAATATAAATGAAAATATATACAAGAAAAGAATATATAGATGTAGATATATGAAAAGCTATAGTCAAGTCACTACAAGGTCATTATTCTAATCTCAATCCACTTCTAGAGAGTCAAAAGGGGCCTAAGCTTTCGATCCTAGCAGAATCTTCGTCGGAGGCAAAATGACCTCCACTTCCTCACTCATCCATCATATTCCGGCCATATTCTCTCATTCCACTCCCTCATTCCACTAACCAATTCCACTCGCCCACCTCACTCCACTCCCTCATGCCACTCCCCAATCAGCTTACTCCCCATGCCACTTCCTCATTCCACTCTCTCACATCACTCTCTCTCACTCAACCCCTGCATTCCACTCAATCACTCCATTCCATCATTTTACACCCTCCTCACCGTTACTCCACATCACTCCCCGACTCCACTCCACTTTCACTTCACTACTTCCACTCAATTACTCTCTCATTCTACTACATAATTACTCCACTCGTTCTCTTACTCCATTCCACATGTCAATCCTTAATCCAAATCCCACACTCGAAAGTCTCACTCCAATCCCTCACTCCTTCAACTCTCTCACTTCACTTCACTCCATTACTCCACTCCCTCGCTCCTCTCCATCACTACAGTCGACCACTCCACTCCCTCGCTCCACTCTATCACTCCACTCCATCACTCCACTCCATCACTCCACTCCATCACTCCACTCCCTCACTCCAGTCCATCTCTTCACTCTGTCACTCCACTCTATCACTCCACTCCATCACTCCACTCTATCACTCCACTCTCATTCCACTCCCTCACTCCGCTCTCATTTCACTCCCTCCACTCCATCACTCCACTCTATCACTCCACTCCATCACTCCACTCTATCACTCCACTCCCTCACTTCACTCCATCACTACACTCTATCCCTCCACTCCATTGATCCTTTCTATCACTCCACTCTCATCACTACATCACTCCACTCTCATCACTCCACTCCCTCACTCCACTCTATCACTCCACTCCATCACTACACACTCCATCACTTGACTCTATCACTCCACTCCCTCCACTCTATCACTCCACTCCATCACTCCACTCTATCACTCCACTCCAACACTTTACTCCAACACTCCACTCTATCACTCTACTCCATCACTACACACTCCATCACGACACTCTATCCCTCCACTCCATTGCTCCACTCTATCATTCCACTCCATCACTTGACTCTATCACTCCACTCCATCATCCATTCTATCACTCCACCATCCATTCTATCACTCCACTCCAACACTTCACTCTATCACTCCACTCTATCACTCCACTCCATCACTCCACTCCATCACTCCACTCTATCACTCCACTCCAACACTTCACTCTATCACTCCACTCCATCACTCCACTCTATCACTCCACTCTATCACTCCACTCCAACACTCCACCTCATCACTCCACTCCATCATCCGTTCTATCACTCCACCATCCATTCTATCACTTCACTCCAACACTTCACTCTATCACTCCACTCTATCACTCCACTCTATCACTCCACTCCATCACTCCACTCTATCACTCCACTCCATCACTCCACTCTATCACTCCACTCCAACACTTCACTCTATCACTCCACTCCATCACTCCACTCTATCACTCCACTCTATCACTCCACTCCAACACTCCACTCCATCACTCCACTCTATCACTCCACTCCAACACTTTACTCCAACACTTTACTCCAACACTCCACTCCATCACTCCACTCTATCACTCCACTCCATCACTCCACTCCAACACTTTACTCCAACACTCCACTCTATCACTCCACTCCAACACTCCACTCCAACACTCCACTCCATCACTCCACTCTATCACTCCACTCCATCGCTCCACTCCATCACTCCACTCACTCTACTCCAGCACTTGCATCATTTCAACCAACATCTCCACAATTCAGCCCTAAACTCCTCCAAGACTCCATCAATTTACTTGGTATAGAACACATGGAACAAAAGAAGAAGAGCACAATGATGCATATTCAGATTTATATTTTTACTTTCACATAAAGAATCATAATAATATATTTCATCTTTGATCAAAGAGAGCACAAACTCATTGTGCATATATCGTATATACAACAGTAACGCACGTCGACAACAATATACAATACTAGAATGTCATACATATTAAGCTAACCAAAACATGCAACAATGAGTCTACTTCTACAAAATAATCAACATATATGCTTGTACTTCAGTTTACTTCAACACAAGTCAAAGTGATTAAATAAAAATCATCGCCAGAGATTAGGATTCCGATCCAAAAATAATTAATAGACATGATTTGTGTTGTGAAGTGATGTGAAATATATTATCAATTATCTGCAAAACACAAGCATGCGTCAAAGACAGATGTCAGGGAAATCCATAGTCCCACAAGGAGCTCATTGTGGAAAGCATATTATATTATCATTTACTATAAACTCTAACTCGTCTTTAAGAAAATAGCGTTTCAACCACAATCAGGGGAGCGTTTCATCAATATTTTCATCCGACAAGTTGTCAGATCTGACATCTTTCCATGATTTTGATTGGCTAAGAGGCACTGTTCCTATGGTAACTGTCGGATGAAATAGGACTTGTCGGAGAAAACGTCTGACAAGTCCTTTCATGAAACGCCCCCCAGTACATGTGCAGAGATTAGTGCTCTTAAGAAAATATATATAAAACATGGTTACTAATAAAAAAAGATTGTAATGTCCTTGAAGATTGCTCAACTGGCCCAGATAAGCTCAAGTTGGTGTTACAGATTTAAACGCAGCAAAGGGAATCAAACGCAACATGATTTTAAGAAAATCAGAACCATGATTGGGGGATTGCATTCCAATCTCAGGTATTGCATTGAAAGTGAATTCCGGTGGAATAACCCCAAGATTAGATGTACAAACTTTATCACAAATTAACAGTGTATTCTGGTTATTAAGGACTTCAAATGGAAATTTTACTCTCGTTTTTTTCTTGTTCTGTCAATTTGCGATGAATAATTGGTCTTGTTCACTATAAAACTTAATACAAGATGGAGAGACACAAAGAAATGAAAGGTGATCAAGAATTGGAAGGAAAAATAATTTAAAATTAGGTTTACAGAAAAGAAAAAATGCAAGGCAAGAAGGTATTACAAAAACAGTGGACATGACAGGGAATGAAAATGTGAAAATAGGCGGGAGATTTAGAAGTGGTGATTTAGAAGACAAAAGTCATTAGTATTCTAACATCAATGACATTTGAAAATTGGGGGAGGGGTGGATGACTGCAGTGGTTTACATTGCTCAAGCATTCAAAACAAGGAGTGCTTGAAAAGTCTGAAAAAAATCTAAACGAACAAGTCATGGCCAACAAAAAACACCTGCAGTTGGACTGGAGGATAAATACTCATAACAAAAACATCAGAAATTGCATAACACCAATATAAAATACATGCAACAAAGTTACTAGACCATTTCAGAAAGATAACCAATAACATCAACATTACAGGTAATTTAATCACATATTGTAGAGACACACATCATCGTGGAGCCTGATTTTTTTTAAGAGAGAAGAAGCAGAAGAAGGTTACCCTTTTTCCGTATCAAGTTTGAAAAAAAAATTATCTGATAATAATTTATAATGTCCCTATAAGATACCCAAATTGCCACTGGTGTTTCAGCAAAATACTCATGTTAATTATACAACCCTTATCAATATTTTGACAAAAAATAACACTTTGAATGCATTATATGCTTGTTGACAACAGAAGTTCTCATTGACAGAGATTGAATTTCAATTTCAGCTTCTAAATGATAGACAATCTGAGTTAGCTCCCAAGAAAGGCTCACAAGCCATGAGTAAAGTCATGTTTATTTTATAAACAGCTATACAAATCCCCAGCCAGTTCCCATTGCTGGAGAATTCTCACTATCGACAATAAAAGTAGGTTGCCGGAAGTAGTGCAGAACAGGAAATTGCCATTTACTGAAATAGAAACTCAACTTCTTGTTCAGTGATGAGTGACCTGAACAAATTCAGGGGCCTATCTCACAAAGAGTTGCGATTGCTGATCCGATCAATCACAACTATGGACGGCCAGCAACATCAACATCTTAAATGCATGAATGTTCAAAATGTTTACTATCTAGATATGACATAAGTTAAACAAATTCATTGTTTTCTTGACATTATGGTCTGTTCTCCTTTGTTTGCAAAGGACATTTTGCAAATTTCCTGAAGAAGAAATTATTGCCACTGATGGATTTCCAGAGTTACGATTGATTGGATCATAACTCTTTGTATGACGGGGCCCCTGGTCTACTTGTACCGCAGCTAGCGCTAGTCTAGTCACATCCACTTTCGCACCATGTTCTCAATCTCTTCAACATTTCAAGGAAGAATCATCATAAAACTTGCTACTTGTGTAATCAACCTCTTGCTGCACGCTTTCTTTACCTTCAAGCCAGGGTTCCCACAGAAATTTGAAAACAGAATTCCACGACTAAACTGCTGCTTTCCATGACTTCCTGTGACATCCCAGGAGTTATGTAGAATTTGGGATGTAACAAAACTGGGGAAAATGAAAATCATGAACAACAATTATAATAGCAGAGTATGAGAGTTGCGAGACACCACATACTGGAAAGCTGCAATAGCCAAGAGGTAAATGCAATTCATGACTTTTTCATGACTTTTCAAAAATTTCCTGACCTTTCCATGACCACAAATTTTTCCAGGATTTTAGGAACCCTGCAAGCTACTGAAAGTAATTGGGTTGCACGAGTAAACAGCATGAACTACGTCCAGGAACTATTGATCACCGTTGATTGTGAGAACTCTTCGCAAGTCGATTAAAAATCCAGTATACACTTCTGAGAAATTGAAGTTGTGAACAGAATATGCTTAAAGGATGATGCACATCTAGAATGTGGCTAATGAGGGCTAATAAGCACAGGTCTATACCATGAAAACTGGTGTCAATTGGTGTCAATAGGGGACAACACCAGTCATATTACACTGGTGTTACATTTACAGTTAGTTCAACATTCATGGGTGTTCTTACAACACCTTTTGTTTTTACTTTTACACTCATTGGAGTTATATTCAATCTTTAGGGTGTAAATTTTAACACCTCAGGAGTGGTCCTCTATGGACACCAACTGGTAAGACCAGGTTTTACAGTGTACATTGATTGGGCAATGAGGATGAATAATGAAAAAATCTTAAAACAATTGCTGAAAGGGAACCTATATATTGACAATTACACTTAATATCACACAAAAGAAATTACATTTACAACATATACATGTATGACAGTGACACAACATATGCTTCTGCGACGTTAGCTCCGATCTTAACACCTCAGCGGGCACAGGTTTAGAGTGTGGATCGTAATAGTTTAAGGTCAGAGTAATGTAAAGATAAGGATTAGGGTTAGTTTTGGAGGTTCAATTTATGTTTGGCTTAACATGCAGATTTTCCATCGGAGCAATTGTCGCTGGAGCACACGTCATGGAACAATATATGACATGCCATTACATATTGCAATTATCTGGCAATATACCATACATACTAAGAGGAATATAGTACAACACACATGTATAACTTTATATCTACAAAGCACATGCACGTTAAATCAAGTCTAGTCTCCTTTCCAGTCAGCTTTCCCTCCATACCCGTTTTGGACACAATAAATCTATTAATAATGATTATTATTCTTTGGGGCATAATAATTCAATCCAGTTTTTTACCAATTATGTCTTAAGAGTTCTTACCTCAGTCACATCCACAATCTACTCTTATACAATTTCCATTTAAGGAGAAAATTACTTCGTTTCATTCTTTCCATTCAGCTTGGAAAATACTAAATGCTGCATGAGTGTTACGTTAAATAAATGATTATGTGATACATCTTTTACATAATTGCATGAGTGCAAACTTTGGTACCAAACTATTTTGGGACTTTAAGTTCTTTGCACGCCCTCAAGAGTACTCGAACACCTCTTAGAATAGAACATTTAAATACTGTTCATGTCATATTACTTTTCAAGATAAATAATCTGAATAATTTATATTACCTGAGCTTTATTAAGCATTAAAAGCAATTCTTACTCATCAATCATTACATTTGATATCCATTTCATATTTTCATATAATAAAAAGGAATTGCATGAGCCAAATCACATTTTGAAATTAATTTCAAATTGCAGGACACTTATTTGCATCAAAGGAGACTAATTCACATAGGAGGAAACCTGTTCACATAGGAAACTTGTTCACATTTGAGGGGACCTTTCTCACAAGAGGGAACCATTCACACTGCGAGAGTCCTTTCACACTGCATAATAAAACAGTTAATGATCGGTTGACAAAAGAAACATGGGCACTTCGGAGATAGAATACGGGACGTCCTTACAGAGAATAAAGACAATTTTCAGAATACCAATTTGAGATCATACAGGCGAACAATTATCGCACTGAGACGACATACAATTTACAACAAAAGGGAAGAGAATTTTTCAAATATTGCCCCCATATCTCCAGAAGTCGAACAAATGCTGTCATATCTTGCTGCTTGCTCCCAGTACATGGAAGAATCTACCCAGCTCTATAAAGACTGAGGCTTCACTTGACGTATTCAAGAAAAATCTTAAAACACAGCTTTTCTGTTAATGCCAGTTTGCCAGCATTTCTCTCTCCCTCTCTCTTGGAATTTCATTCAATTTTCATTTTGGTTTTTAAACCTAAGCTTACACTTTGTTAAACAGTTATTACTTTTAGTCTCTGTGTAGAAGGTGCTATAGAAGGTTTATTAAATTATGATTATTATCATAATAAGCAGGACTCCACAAAAGTGTGTTTATGATGAGCATTTCTAACGATTCACTCTATGTTCACAAAAGGAGCGTGATCGCACCCTAAGCTAAAATCAACGGCTGTAAACCGTAAGCGGAAGATGCGGATCCCATTTCACCCCTTTCACATTACTGGACTACATTCCCAAGTCTTAAAGGGGGAGGTCACCCTGACGAAGAAGTTTGTTGCAAAAATAGCAGAAAAATTATTACAAAATATTGGTTAAGGTTTGAGGAAAATCCATCAAAGATTAATAAAGTTACCAGAATTTTAGGTTTTTGATTTGTGACATCATATACGAGCAGCTGCCCCATATGTTATGTATTATAAAATGAAAAAAAATAAAGTTTTTAATGGTTCAAGATGACTAAAAATTTTCTTCTTCCAGGAGCGGGTGTGAAATAATTTGTCTGTTGATAATATATTGAAGGTACAAAAAAAAACATATTCTTGAGAAAATATTTTTATTGAATTTTCAAATTAACGATGCATGGGAAGCTGCTCACATATGACATCACAAATATAAATAAAACAATCAAACTCTAATAACTTTTAAAATCTTTGGTTTTTCCTCAAGCCTTCACCAATATTTTTAAACTATATTTTTTTCTGCTATTTTAACAAAAAACTTTTTATCACGGTGAACTTCCCCTTTGAAATGAGCACCTGGAACTTTTGGTCAGTGTCTGAACGCACCCTAAGCTAACATCAACGGCTATAAACCAAACGAGGAAGAGGATGATCCCATTTCACCCCGTTCAGATTGCTGGACTAAAGTCCCTAGCCTGGGGATGAGTGCCTGGAACTTTGGTCTTTCCGCCGGGTCAAATCTCCAGCAATCCTGCATCATCGTGTCTATCGCCGAGGGGCAGGACGGCGGGGGCGGTAGACGATTTCCTTTCTCCAAAAAGTCCAGCAGGTCGCCATGGCCTACTTCAACACCTCGGTGGTCTCGATAGCTGAAAAAAAAAAATCAATAATGAAAATTAAGAAACATGATATTGATGTTCTAAAATAGACTGCATGTTTGACTGGCAGGTATTTTGCAAAGATGTTCGAACTAGGGTGACCAGATTTGGGTACCGGTAGTCGAGATACGGGACACTTGGAGGTCAGATCAGGGGCCCGTTGCAAAAAGAGTTGCAATCAATCGCAACTCTAAGAAATCATGCGCAACTTGATTTTCAACCAATCAACAGCGCGCATTTGGGACTTGCGATTGATTTTTTGGCTTGCGTTTAAACGCAACTCTTTCTGCAACGGGCCCCAGTTGCGTAATGAGCCAAATATAAACATGGCGAACATGGTTTCACAAAAAGGTTTATATTCTTGATAAGACCATTCAAGTATAGTATTACTAGTGGGATTAAGAAGGGAATCCTTAGGCTGGCATGTTGATTTATATCTGTCACCTCATTTGTAAACTTTCTTGTCATTGTAAACATTTGTATTTGTCATGAACCAGTGAAAGGCAAATTCCCTGCAAGGGGATAATAAAACTTCAATATGATTAAACTATAAATGGGTTTAGGAAAGTATAACCATGTTTAACCCTAAATAGACTGGGCTATTTCGACGCCTAAGAAGACGGGGGTGTCAACCGCTCGATCGAGACGAAAATTGGCATGCGCTTTACCCATGGCATTATCTACAAAACTATAACATCAAATTCTGCAAAAAATCTCATTGCTCATTAATTACGCTAATTTATGCATAAAATCATAAGTTTGCTCTAATTAGTAAAATAATGCCCCTAAAATGTTAATTTTTGTTTCACATATTCTAGATAGACATCTGATCAAATTTTTTTTTTTTTTAATTCAACATCACATTTATTTTCTTATGTATTCTATTGTTTTTCTTCATTTTTTATGTATTTCTTTGTTTTTCGACTTTTTTTTTGTTTTTCAATGGAAATTGTCTGGGACTTTATTTTGACCATAAAAAAGGTAAAATTAATTGATTTTAAGCAGTAAAAGGAAAAATAATGATACATGTATGAATTTTGGCTAAAAAAACTATTTGCACTGGATTTGTAAACCAATTCACGTTTTTGAGTAATTTTGGGTATGCATGCACTTACGAAATATTGTGTAATTTCGGAACCACGTACCCGAGGGGTCACAATTTTGGTCTCAAAAGTTGCGCCAGACTTGAAAGTAAAAGTCAGCAAGCGACGCGGTCAAAAAATTTCAAGCGGCGGATTTATCGCGAAAAATGTTGAGGGGCTGAATCAGCCCCCCCCCCCCCCCCCCAGTCTTTTTAGGGTTAAAAATATACTTTACTGTAAAAAAAAAATCTCAACCTTGATTCCAAAATGGCCAATGGAAAATGATTATGCACACTAAAAATGCAATAAAGTCTTTAAGGATTCTAGCATTTGAATCTGAAAATGTGGTTGCCTCCCCCCTCAAAAAAAAAATAGAAAAAAGTGGTCTACTTACTGTATCTTTCCACCGTATGAGAACATCTCCCAAAGAACTATGCCAAAACTCCAAACATCACTCGCCTTCTGGTACTTATTATGTTTCAGCCATTCAGGAGCATACCTACAATCAAATAAATATAATGGTTAATCATAAACTTCATGCGAACACTGCAGTAATAACTTACAGATAAATAAAAGTGGGTTCATTAAACACAGATTTCTAAGAATGTCTGTAAAACCCAGATTAATAGTCATTATTTTTAAACGTATCAGACATCCCAGCAGGGTTATTTTATACATGATTGCCTGCCTAAGACTGTGATCAAATGGTCGGCCAATAAGTTTCCAATTGTTTATCCACAAACCCAGTTTATTGCCCACTCAGCAAAGTCTATGAGAAGATGCGTGGAAATGTAGTGGACAACAAGGCAGAGCTCACATCAGGGCATTCTACCCATTTGTGTATGGGTCCTTGAATCACGCAGTGCTATGCGTCATGATAATCAAGTTGAAACAACGCTAGACGAGGCCTCCCCAGGCCAAGGAAGCGTCATTTCAAGTAAGTCACAATGGTAGAGTTCAGACACCCAGCCTGCTCATCATGACAAAATTCCGTTATTAAACTCTAAATTTTTACAATTTTAACTCTAGATGTCTGATTTGGTTAATAACAGCAATATTGATTAGCCTGGGTGCGAAAGGACAAATATCGCCCTAACTAAATTGATATCACCCTCATGTACAACTTGGGCAATATAAATCTAGTTTGGGTGAGGCCAGTCAATATTAATTACTTACATCATCGTGGATCTAGATCTGGTACAGTTACATAAACTGAAATCTGTGCAATCATGAAATCAGAGCTGAAAAAAAAAAACACTGTAGATCCCCCACGCAGATAAGCACATGTGGGACATTCAGTTGTTATTGCTTGGAAACATACCCAATATTTAGCTTAAATCTCAAGCTTATTTCGATAACCTCTCCATAAGCAATTCCTTTGAGAATCTTTTGGCAAATATTTTTCATTCATGCAAACAGACACTTGGGTGGTAATTTTATTGGATTCTGTACATTAATCATTACAACTGGCATTTATTTTTAACTTTTCAAATTCTAATCGAACGACGTTCGGTAATTATAGTCCTTCAAAAGAATTCTCTTACACAGTAGTCATTACAAAATGCATAGGAAGTACTAAGCTGAATAATTCAGCTAGGAATAATTATCTTATATCATGAGTCCATTATTTCATCATTGACATCACAGATCATACAATCTCCTGGAAGTGCAGAAGAGCGAGCTTTGATGGTCATTTCATTTGATTATGTTCGACCTTATCATTAGATTGTTTATAAAATGGGTTCAAGGATGTAGCCAATGGTGAGTGCGTATTCAAGTCACGGGTTCATGCTTTAATTATGCGCAACCTTCCAGTCGTGCATTTTTCGTGCAGCACTGTGCATTTTTTGTGCAGCACTGTGCAATTTTTGTGCAGCACTGTGCAATTTTTGTGCAGCATTAGTTCCAATAGCACATAAAAACTGATACGCGTTCAGTAAAAGAGGCTGGCTAGGATTTTGATGCGCTTACTTAGGCGCGCATAGTAGATACGCCTGTGATGTCATAATTGACAGTCTTGTGATCTCTTTGTCTGTGCGATCATACACAAGTTGGAGGGATTTGAACAAGATTTCCATGAAAAAATCATTTTGCCGACCCGTTTTATAAAACAATTAATGCACATTTTAAGATTCGTGATGTTAGTGACGATGCGAGCAACTCTCGGGCATTCACAATATTATGCAAAAGCACTCTTGCTTTCGCATAATTGTAAATACCCTCGAGTGTGCTGCATCGTCATAACACACTCATAAATGTGCATTAATTGTATTATAACTGGCATCTGCTGAATATGTATCTGCGTCATGCTGAAAATAATCTTTTGGGGGGACAACAGAGTAATTGATATTTACCATTTGACAGGGACCTTCTGGCCGACTTCCTTTGCCCGATAGTAATCCTTCTCGGTTCCGAAGATACGAGCAAGACCAAAGTCTGTGATCTTCACCTCATTCTCGCTAGCGACTAAGACGTTCCTCGCCGCCAGATCCCTGTGCACCATCATCCTAACTTCATGAAGGTATTTCATGCCCTGAAATGTACATACAAATCAAATTACGTTACATGGGCGATTCGATACGTGTCATACGGGACATTTGACAACCATTTCTAGTTTCCTAGCCGAATGCTTGAGCAATTAAATATTCTTTTTTTGTCAATGATAAAAGCTTTAGTGGGTAGTCATGTGAAAAACTAATAACCAACACAAAAATATTGATTATGGGTAAATTATAGGTGAAAATGTGTAATACGGGACGCAGAAATGTCCCGTACGACACGCAACATTTTAACCTCTAATTCACCTATGGACGACATATTTTTGTTGGTTATCAGTTTTTTGCATGTCTACCCAGTAGTACTTTAATACTACCACAGAACAAATAGAAGTTCTTCGTTCGTTTGGACAGCAGGTTGAAAGACGTGAAAATGGCTGATATTTCTAGCATGGAATCGCCTACACAGAATTGGTGCTAGGCGATATTTAACCAGTTGCCAACTAGAACCAGGTTATACCTGTACAAAGTCTATGGGAATGATCGGATTCAGTATTCAACGGGTAAACATTATTGAAATTATATATGCGATATTGACAAAGTATAGAATAGTAGAAGAGATAACCAGTTGTCTCACCATGTATCAAACATCATGAGACAACTTCTCATCAATCCTTCACCACGATGAACCTCTTCCACATCAAGTAAAGAACATATGATAAAGGTATTACGATTATGTTGATATATCGCAGTATCATCATACGACCAAAATAATGTCGTTTATGAAAAGTTTATCACTACATGTATTTACTGACCAAAGTGCTGTTCTGTTATTGCTTTAATCCAAATTAGAATTTTGCAAGTTTGTATCCGAATGCCCACTTTTCATGGACAATCACTGGTGAAAGCTTGACATTCATTTAATTTCTCCCTTCCCTGCTCTCACGATATAATGGATTTTCAGACTAGGCGATATATCGTGTTTCCAGCGATACTTTGCTGGCAATATAGTTTCTGTAGTTCTGTGTAAGTTTTGTTCAAATTTGTGAGCATTTTATTTTATGTTCTATTGTTACAAGTACCAGAGTTAATATTTAATCCTGATAGGCCTGAAGCCACGATCGACCCCTTCAAGTTCTCATTCTGTCCAAGAACGATAAGGAACTGGAACAGCCTACCCAGCTCAGCTATCAACACCAAAGGAATGTCCAGTTTCAAGGAGGCTGCTCTCCCTGCAATCAGAATGATG
Organism: Lytechinus variegatus; assembly: GCF_018143015.1. NCBI lineage: Eukaryota > Metazoa > Echinodermata > Echinoidea > Temnopleuroida > Toxopneustidae > Lytechinus > Lytechinus variegatus. The sequence goes on along the minus strand of NC_054747.1, from coordinate 24,260,797 downwards.
CAGCCTCCTGTTGGATCCCATACTATATTAACCGGTGTGTTGGCTCAGTTGGTAGAGCGTCCGTCTTACAACCGGGAGGTCGGGGGTTCAAACCCCGGCCTCAGACCAAAAGACCTTAAAAGATGGGAGTTGCTGCTACCCTGTTTGGCGTTCAACAATTAAAGGGATAGAGCCTCATAGAGCCTCTCATAGAGCCTCTCTGGCGCTGCACGGTGGCTGCCGGGCCCACGATCAATTGGGCAAAGCAAATTTTCAGAGTGTTTCATTTCATGTCTATTTCGAACAATAAATTATGGATTTTCATTTTTTTTTATTTTTTTTTTCATTTAAAGTCAATAGCTTGGTTTTTACTTGCACTCAGCATAGCATGTTGTACTGTACATATACCAAAATTGCTATGTCTACCCATCACCATTTCTGCACTTCATGACACTCCTTCCAGTGGCTCACTTTATTCATCATCCCAGTATAGCTTCTATATGAGCTGCCAAAGTTATTACTACATCAAGTATCAAGGCGTACCTGGCATATTTGCTGTCCAAAGAGATAAAGCGTCTTATGACTAACTCTGTCCTGTCTCTCTTGGATGTACTTCTCCAGTGATCCCAGCGGCAAGTATTCCATCACAAGAGATAAACAATTAGAATTATCAGAAGACGAATCTGAAAAATAAAAAATAATCAACATGTTTTCCAAAAAAACTTTCTTCCATAAAAAAAGATAATTAGAAATCTATTGAAAAAAATAAACCAAATAACATATTAAAAAAAAAACATGATTCCATTAAATGAGATAAACAATTATAATTAGAAGAAGAATTTGAAAAATAAAACAAATACTGAACATGTTTTCAAACAAACATACAACCATCATTTCATCGAGAGAGACAAACAAATACAACATGTACCAGAAAAATCTGAAAAAAATCCATATTTGAGAACAAAAAAAATGCAACAAGTATTTCATCATGATAGTTATAGAAAGATGGGTGGGTTGGTAGATGTTGATGGATGGATGGATGGACAGACGGACGAGTGGATGGGTGGGTGGATGGGTGGGTGGGTAGGTGGATGGATGGGTGGGTAGGTGGATGGATGGATGGATGGGTGGGTGGGTAGGTGGATGGATGGATGGACAGACAGACGGGTGGGTGGGTGAATGGGTGGGTGGGTAGGTGGATGGATGGGTGGATGGATGGATGGGTGGGTGGGTGGATGGATGGATGGATGGACAGACGGACGGGTGGGTGGATGGATAGATGGATGGAAATGGATGAATGAATGGATGGGTGGGTGGGTGGATGGATGGGTGGGTAGGTGGATGGATGGATGGATGGATAGATAGATAGATTAGATAGATTAGAAAGATAGGAAGGACAGATAATCATTGTTTTAAAAAATCATAAACATGTACAAAACATGAAATACAAAATGGCTCAAACCAAGTGACTTTTTCACAAAGGATAACAAAATTAAAAATCATGAAGTCAAATTAATCTTATTTTGTTACTGAAATTAGCAACAGTAATAAATTTTCTACTCATTTCCATATTTTGATGAAAATATAATATTGATATAACATGAATCAAATTTGATGATTAAAGAAAGATTTTACTTATAAATACTAGTCATTTTGTTATTTTCAAAGTTTCCTTTTATGTTATGTCTAAAATACCAGAAACTTTGAATAATTGAGATTTTAGTTCTGATTTGGAAATGTACATAAATGGCTCTTTCACACAATATTTTACATTGGATTATTCCAGAGTGTTGGGCAGCATAGGAAATCTTCAATCATTGTGATGAAGATTGAACGAGTAGTAAGAACTTGAGAGCGATGGATTAGGATGTTATCAATGTATTCTGGACCTCTGTGATTTAGAGACTTGAAAACTAGCAGCAAAATTTTGAAGGCGATCCTCTGTGACATATTCATCTTTATCACATCGCCAATGGATGGATACAAATTAGTGATGTCAACATTCAAATGCTCATGAATTTATTATTTGTTTAATTTTTCTCAATCTATCATTGATTTGTTTTTGCTTTCTAATTTCAAATAAGCTAAATTGTTCACAGGGTTTTATTCTCTATTAACACAAAGTTGCTCTGTTTAGGAATGGCCTACCATCACAGTATCCGATAACCTTGACAATGTTTTTGTGGTCGCAGTAAGACAGAGCCCTTATTTCTTGGTGGAACTGTTCTGGTTTGCTCTCGCTCTTGATCAAGACCTTGACGGCCACCGTCTCGGCAGGCAGATACTGCTCAGCGGGCTTCAACACCGCTTTGAAAACCGTACCAAAGTTACCCTGTATGCACAAAAAACAACTCATTAAAGGTTAAAGAATCAAAGTAACTGTCACCCTCTTATCATAGATCTGGGCCCCGTCTTACATGTACAAAGAGTAACGATTGATTCGATCAACTTCAACTATATGGAAATCCATCAATGTCACAAAATTTTCTTCAACAAATTTGCACAATCTCCATTGTAAACAAAGAGAAGCACACTAAATTTTCAAGAAAAATATGATGTGAACATACATCATAGATAGAAAATATTCTAAACAAACATGTATTTTAGATGTTAGATGTGGAAGCGTTGTGGTGTAGCGGTTCTGACTCTCGCCTTGTAATCAGAGGGTCGTGTGTTCGAATCCCACCATGGCCTAGCATCCTTTGGCAAGGCGTTAATCCACACTTTGCCACTCTCCACCCAGGTGTTAAATGGGTACCCGGTAGGATGTGAAAGCCTATATGTAGTATGCCTAGCAATTGAGTCTTGGAACTCTTGTTGGAATGCTCCCCAGGGAGTGGAGCAGGTGCATACATTGTATGCGGGCATGCGAGGATCCGATGACCGGGGTAATGATATGTCTGTAAAGCGCTTAGAGACGTCGTTCCGATGTATTAAGCGCTTTATAAATACGGAATATTATTATTATGTTGACGTTACTGGCTTTCCATGGTTGTGATTGGTTGGATCAATGGTAACCCTTTGTAAGACGGAGCCTTGGTGGATGTTTCATAAACCTGTTGGTAAACTTACACACAACTTTACTAACGACTGGAACATATTCTTTGGGGCCAAGGCAGCTACATAATAATTATAATAATCCGCTTTTATATAGCGCTTAATACATCAGAATGACGTGTCTCAGCGCTTTACAGATATATTATTACCCTGGTCATCGGATTCAATCAGTCATTCCCGCACACAATGTGTGCGTATCCTCCACTCCCTGGGGAGTACTCGAGGGATACATAGGGATATACTATGTAGCACGAGAAAAGGGTCACTGGTTGCGCGTAAAGTAACTCGTAAACTTACAAACAGCTTTATGAAACACCCATCAGGTACTTTGTACATTAAAGAGAAATTCCAGTAGTTGCAGTAAACACTTGATTTCATGAGACAGTCTGTAAAACAAGGCTTAATTGTCAGTATATTGAGGATCTAGATCTGGTACAGTTACATAAACTGAACTTTGTGAAATCTTGAAATCTACGCTGAAAAATGTTTACACTGAAGATCACCAACACAGATAGGCACACGTGGGACAGTGTATTATTATTGCTGGAATAAAGACCCGACGGAAGTGACCGAATCCGCGCTTATTTTGCTTATTTCTCAGCAATTACACAATTTCTTCCAGAATCCTTTGGCACATATTTTTTATTCATACAAACAGACACCTGGGTGGTCATTATATTAGATTCTGAAAAAAGTAATTTTGAGATCGTTACCAATACTGGAATTTATCTTTAAAGGTATTGTTTAACTTTGTGAGCAGCCGATTTAAAAAATTCTCAAACCAATATGAAGCATGCATACAAGCGCATGTATTAGAACTAATAAACCCTGAAAACAACCATTACTGAGAATGAAAAGCTACAACTACAAGGCAAACCCCGATTATGTAAATAGGCGTCTTATAGACGCCTAAATAGTACACGTAAGTGTATGGGATGAAATTAAGATGGTGTTTCTGGTTACTTTATATTTCAATTTTTGAAGCACTAAATAATTATTTTCGAATGCAATTTTTTCTGGGCTTCATTTTTGTAACATATCACAGACAAACGTGACAAGTGTAACCTTCTAGCTCAGATTTTTTTAAAGTCAAACCAATGTTAACCAATCACTTTAACATAAGCTTATCTTTGTCAAATCATGAAACCTTAGCTGGAAACTGTCAACACTTATGATCAGTAACACAGAAAAAGCGTACATGTATGCGGTAGTGTATCAATATTGCTTGGAAAAGTACCCACCATCTGATGGAATTTTGTGTTTATTTTGCTCATTTGTCAGCAATTGAACATTTTCTTCCACAGCCATTTGGTACATTTAATATTAAAGACATCATTTCAAGAACCTTCATTTTAACCACCACTCTTGGCAGCCTTGCATATTTGTTCAACATACCTTTCCGAGTTGTCCTTCTCGTTTGAGCTCTCCGTTTTGTATCTTGTTTACTCCAATAAACCTTGTCTCTCCCTCCTATAAAATATTAAAATAAAGAGCATTATGATAAAGCGATAGAATACAGAGTTTCAACATTACAATTCAAGTCATAATATGGACTTTGACGTAGAATAATAAATAAAAAGGTGTACTCCAGGCTGAAAATATCCAGGCTTATAGTCTCTTTGTTGACTTTATTTACATATATTTGTAGCTATATATGTATTTATGTATATCCAAAGAAAGTGTCGCTGCACTATTGTCATGAACATCTCTACACGGTTTGTGCGCTCAATAAGACATCACTGTTATTATCAACATTATTACATCATTTCTGTGTTAATTACATAACATATACATTCAAGCCTAAAAGGCATACGTACTTCAGGCTGAAAATTATATGATTTGAACAGATAGTGCGTAAAAATCAGACAAAAAATACAGCGCAAATTTAATCAAAATCTACAAGGAACAAAAAGTTGTATAATATTAATATTAAATTTATATTTTTAGTTGTGCAATATATTGGTGAAAATTTTTTACGCATGTCTTCATGAATATGTAATGAGCCAGCTCATGATGTCATGTCCCCACTTATTCTGTTACGTTATTATTATATGCAATTACATTAAGTTACATTTTGACCACAAAGAATGAGAAAAGTGGAGTGTGGTTGCTGCAACATCTTTTGAAACAAGGGAGACTATTATATAAGAATACATGTATGAAAATATGTATATTAGGTGATCTGTCAATCGCCAACAAAATGTTGTTGTCCTCTTAATTCCATATCCTGTTCTCTCTCACTGTATTTTGCTTCTTCTTTTTTTTCTTTCCAATGCACTTAGACACTGTTTTATTAAGCGCTATATAAATGTTAATTATTATTATCATTATTATTGTGAAAAAGTTATCACTATTCATTGACTGAAACGCTGTTCTGTATTGCTTTAAACCAACCCAGAACTTTGTGTACTGGTATCCGAATTGCCGCTTTTCATGGACAAGCTCTGATGAAAGACTTACTTTCATTTTTCCCTGCCTTGCTTTCATGGAATTGCAATTCATAATAAATTTCAGACCCGGCAATATATTGTGTTATTGGCAATATTTTGCTGGCGATAATGGACTAACATTGAAACCAAATATCGACCAGCACTGACTTCTATTATTACATAAATGAGTCATTTTTTTTTAGAGAGAAAAGATATGAGGCCTTATTTTGTTTGTCTAATTGATGGACTCGTTAAAAATTATGCCACAGAGCAGGATTTGCATATTTCCCATGTTCCCCTCCTTTCTCATTTCCCTATTGGATGTCTGTACTAAATCAAGGGGAATATCATCCGTTTTTATTTCTGGTCCCACTCAAGCGTGCACAATCTGTCATATACAAAAGCATATGAGAATATATGAGAGACAAAATTAATCAAATGGCATATTGACACCAATTTCGGTCATAGGAGGAAAAATAACTTTGAAAAAAAAATATATTCAAAGGGACAATAGTTCCCGTTAAGGAAACGACAGGGGCAATGGTATATAAAGCCGTAGTACTTTCTTTTTAACCGGTAAGTATTTTCCAACTATTTAGAAACTATTGTGCTGCACTCAACCCAGGTGTGTTGAATGGGTACCTGGCAGGAATTTATTCCTTGACATGCGTGTGCGCTTTAATCTTAGTAATTACGGCTGCCAAGCTACAGCTGGGGTAATAATATCCAAGTCCTTTGGAAGGGCATAGAGACACTATTCATAATTGTGATATGCGCTATAAGAGAACTGCATATTATTTTTTACATGTTCTATTAGAAATTCACTTGCCCGACTGGGCATGTGCTTCTAAACAGTCATGTAGCACCTTGATATATGGCATCTCCCTTTAAGCCAGTCAGTATACAAATAATGCACACAAGCACGTGCATGCAGGGCCAAATAATGAACGATGTGAGAGAAGAGCCAATGGATATACCGCACCGAGGTCCGCAGGACCAAGTGCGGTATATCAATTTGGCGAGTCGAGCACAGAGTTCATTATTTCGGTCCTCTATGCACAAGAATGGATGTAATGTTTGATTTATACAACCACCCCCCCCATCCTCCACGTTACTGAGTTGCCCTAACTGATCTAAATTCTAGATAATTCCTGACCTCACACTATCCTGCACTCTGATGTCAGAGTGCAAGATAGTGCATTTGGTATGAGGTCAGAGTGCATGAAAGTGCATTCTGGATGCCATAGTGCAATTCCATGTGATCTGATTTGGACCAATCCAATTACAGAATATTCTTGAGAGTTATAAAATATCATAAAATAAATACTCACTGGATCCAAGATATCTTCATCACCTTGAGCATTCAGATGTTCTGCTATCTCGTCTAAGATGGCAGCTCCACTTGTGGCTCCTGATAACCTCCCTATCACGGATCCTGATCCGGCTCCTGCTCCTCCATCACTTGAACTGTTTGGAGGTGAGATGGTATCTGTGTGGAAAAGAATATTCCTCCGTTATTTTTAAGAGGCAAAATTGACAAAATCCACTTTAACTTGAAATTGGGTGATAATAAACCTATAAAGTGCTTGGAGGCAACACTGCAGTGTATTAAAGCATCATGTAAAAAATGATCATCATCAATCATCATCACTATTTTGTGATGATGTTGAAAATTAAATGCACACAGAAGGACATTGACTATTCCGTGACGTCACTGATGGCCAAATTACTCTCGCAATGCCAGTCCAACGTCGCACGAATAATTCCCGCTATACTTTAAAGGAGAATGAAACCATTGGAACAAGATAGCTTGTGTGAAAACAGAAAAATCAAAGAAACAGATCAATGAAAGTTTGAGAAAAATCGGACAAATAATGAGAAAGTTATGAGCATTTGAATATTGCGATCACTATTGCTATGGAGATAGCAAATTGGCAATAGGACAAAGGTGTGTGATGTCACTTGTGAACAACTCTCCCCATTACTTTAGTATATATTTCACTTGAATTGCCTCTTTTATCACATCTATCCATCGATCATGTGTTCTCTCTACATGAGGGCATGTAATACATATTTTTTAAGAATACATCATGGATAAAGAGTTTGTATCATCATAAGAAAAAGCAAAAAGAGACATTTTGAGGGTATTTTATAGTCCACCAAAGGGAAAGTTGTTCATCAGTGACATCACACATCCTTGTCGCATTGCCAATGGGAGGATCTCCATAGCATTAGTGATTGAAATATTGAAATGCTCATAACTTTCTCATTATTTGTCTGATTTTTCTCAAACTCTCTTTATTCTTATTCTTTGATTTTTCTGTTTCTACACAAGCCTATTTGTTCCAAAGGTTTCATTCCCCTTTAATAATCAAAGCCAGGTATATTTGTATGCTACACCACATCCACTATTCTGCAGCACACTGAAAAGGCCTGCAAATGTCTCACCTCTTTGCTCATTGTCCATGTTATCAGAATTGATACGGTCATCGTCTTCGTCATCGCTCTCAGTGGGGATCATGGCGACTTCACCGTGATCACGGAACTCTGGTTTATCTCTTGATAATTCTGAAAGATATCAATAATAAGAATGTATGAGAATTATGAAGTGCCAAATCCACTCGGTAGAATGCTAGAGTCGCATAGACATTAGGAGGTGAAGGGATTAAAAAACATTTTTGGACTCAAATTGTTCGCTTCACACAGGAAGGGACTTAGGGGTAATTCTTGCGATTAAGTTTTTATCATGCCATTTTGAATTTGTGATGTTTTAAAGTTTACTTGAAATTTTGAAATAATTTTGCATCAATAGAGAGCTGACAATATTTGCAATGAAAATTTATCATCATCATCATAATCATCATCATCATCATCATCATCATCATCGCCATCACCATCATCATCAATATCATTATTATTATAAACATAGTCTTTATCACCAAGTTTGTCAACCAGGGAAAAAAATTTTATGGGAGTTCAGGGCAATTTCTCACCCAAAATGCTAAAAAAGCCTTGGAAAGTGCCCATTCAATGCAATGAATGTTAATTCCAAAGTTAAAAATGCAGGAAGTAGATTGTAAAAAGTAGCCCCCCCCCAAAAAAAAAAAATAAAATATTAATATGAGTTTTTTTTTTTGCCTGGTACCTACCCAGAAGATTGTGGACGTCCCTAAGAACGCCTCTACATGGTGGTCTATTGTCAGGCCTGTGAGACCAGCAAGATTCCATGATTCTCATGAGGACATTTGGACAGTCTCTTGGCAGATCTAACCGTACTCCTTTAAGGTAATTATACTTTACCTACAAATAATACAAAATGAACATTGTTAGGGCATGTTCAATATCAATTTCATATTTAAACAGCAACGTGAGGAACAATTACAATTACATGATCAGTGATGCACTGTTCAAGGTCGAAAATTTGAAGCTGATTACAGGTAGATTTTCTTTGAATTCCCCACTCTCAGAAACTATTATCTGCAAAGCTTACACTTCGAGAGGACATTTAACCCTATCTTAACTTGGCTATTTTAGACCAGTATATACTGGGGGGGGTTCAATTTGATAGCAATGACATCATGATGACATAATGTAATTCACTTTTATTCTCATAAAGAATATAACTACATAATTATTCCTACAACGATTTAGAACTTAATACGGATGTTCCATTCTCATTATTTGCATCAAATTTTATGATTCGTTCAGAAATCGGTCGCAGACCCATCATAAGGTTTGAAGTGAAGTGGTCTCTAGCCTTACCTTCGTCCCTGGCAGGTAAAAATGAATGTGAGTTACTAGGGCGATTCCATACGTGTCGTACGGGACATTTTGACAACCATTTCTAGGTTCCTAGCCGAATGCTTGGGCAATAAAATAAGCTCTTTTGTGAATGATAAAGCTATAGTGGGTAGTCATGTGAAAAACTAATATTAAAAACCAACACCAAAAAAATTGATTATACGGTACGCAGAAATGTCCCGTGCAACACGCAATATTTTAAGCTCTAATTCACCTATGGACAACATATTTTTGTTGCTTGTCAGTTTTTTGCATGTCTACCCAGTACGGCCAGTAGTACTTTGATATTACCACAAAGCATATTGAAGTTCTTCATTCATTTGGACAGCAAGGTTAAAAAATGTTGTGAAAATGGCTGATTTTTCTAGCATGGATTTACATACCTGATCATCACTTAGTGTATCCTCTGGTATGGCTCCATGTGACATTATTTGCCAAAGTGTGATAGCATAGCTGAATTTATCACCTGCATACGTTGGTTCAGAGTTGGTGACTAACAGCTCAGGGGCAGTCCAACGAGCCCTGTATATAGAAAAATAAGGGTAATTTCAACATACTAGCAGCATCGCCATCAACGTCATGATCATCATCACCGTCAACATCATCAATCATCGATCACCATCATCATTATCATCACCTTCATCATCATCATCATCATCACCATAATCAATCATCATCATCCATATCTTCATCACCACCATCATCACTTTCATCATCATCATCACCATCATCGTCATCATCATCATCTTCATTGTCATCATCACTTTCATCATCACTATCATCAATCATCATCACCATCATCATCATCATCACCATCATCACCATCATCATCATCATCATCACCGTCACCTTCATCAATCATCATCATCATCACCCTCATCATCATCACCTTCATCATCATTATCATCAGCATCATCCAACTGTCCCTGTACTGGATATCTCACCTTCGTAATTTAGCGTGACTTGTCATATCTAAGCTGTGATAATATGCTCCAAGCATGGGATCGGCTAACTTGATGATGATATCTGGAGCAGACCGGGACACCAGGACATTGTGTGCACTCACGTTACCATGGGCGTATCGTTTTGTTTCCTGTATAACAAAAAATCCATGTAGAATTTCACAGCCCTATCATTGCCATACAATACATTTGCATTTGACTACATGACCACAGTCCCAGTTTCCTTAAAAAAAGAACATATGTGTTCTTTCATTTCTAAACATTAGCTTCTGTGTTGGTCATCAACATTTCATTTCACGGTTTAATTATTTCCAGTAAAACAATCATACACATACTGCAGCTAAAAAGCTGAAATGTATGTATTTACAAAGGTATAACAATTGCACATGTAGCTTCAACAATAATGTAATAATGATAAAACTAATGGTACATTAAGAAAAGTTTAGTATACAAAATGAAATTATAATGAAAATATGCACTTAACCAGTTATTACAGAGATTGATAAAATACAGTATTGCACTGTGTTTAAAACGGGAGGTCCTGCATTTGTATTGCATATAGACTTTTGTTTATTGCGTAAAGTCATGCCAGCAACATCATGACGCAATAATGAAGTTACTGAATATCAAAGATTTGCAGTATTCCGGCAAAACATGTTCAGAAGAATTGTAGATACGTGTAGCAAAAGATCTAGGAAAACCTATGCGTAATTTGATAATTAATCCTAGGTTTATCCCAGTCTAAACTATAGTTTAAACCACCCTTTTATCGAATACTGAGCTTGACAAGATACCTTCCATACTAATGGCTAGTACGATATATAACTTAATTCATTAACCCTATCTAGGTCAGGGTATTTTGGGAGTTCATATGGCCGGGGGGGCCTCCCAGGCCCCCCCCCCTTGTGATCTCAGCCGTCGACCGCGCTATCGCGCCGAAAATTGGCACGCAGGTTGTCTGGAATATAACCTACAAAACTGTATAGTAAATTATTTCATGCGAATCATTATTACGTAATTATGCTAATTCATGCATAATTAATATGCAAAATCATTCTTTTTCCTATATCTGAATAAATACAGCTCCAAATGTTCTAATTTTTGGCATAGAAACTCTTTGTGATGTTCTTAGCAAGTGTACATGAAAAAAAATTGTGATATCAGATCAATTTCTTATGTATTATATTGTTTTTTGCAATTTCTTATGTATTTCTTTGTTTTTTAGACCTTCTGTTTTTCATTGTTTTTGCAACGAAATTCATTGGGGACTCTAAGATCATAAACAGCATAAAATACATACATTTTGGTTGAAAACACAATTTACATTAACTTTGTACATGAAGTCACGTTTTTGAGCAATTTTTGGTCTGACATGCACTTACATAACATTTCGTAACTTCGGAACCGCGTACCTGGGTGATGCAAAATTGGTATCAAAAGTTGCGCAAGACTTGAGAGTAAAAAGTCAGCGAGCAGCGCGGTCAAAAAAATTTGCGCGGCAAAAATATAGCGCGACTCGTTGAGGGGGGGCTCCGTGGCCCACCCCCCAGCCTAGATAGGGTAAGATTTGTGATATTTTTTCGATTTTCCTATTACTCCCACTTCACGATTCAATTATCTTTCTTTTTTTCTTACAGCAGGATAAGAATACGTTTTAATCGGTGAATGGCTTGACACATGGCACTCCATAAATGTGTGGTCTAAGTTAATCCAGGTTTTGATAATTAAACCATGCTATCAGAACACCATCAACTCCCCCCCCCCCCTCCCTTCATTTGCATTCTCTCTTTTCAACCTGCAATATTTTGTGTAAGAGTATTTATATATTTGATCTATGTCTTGGGAGCGGCATGTATGGGGGCACATGCCTGCGGGCAAGTGCTGAAGTTCGCTTTTTTTCCCCCAGACCCATGCCGTTCCAACATTTCTTTGCATGTTCGTATACTGTCATTGTTTTTTCTGATGTGATATGTATGCACTTTTTTATATTGGTCGAATAAATAGTAATTGTAATAATGAATATACACTCACTGCAGTATGCAGTGAGTGTATATGATTTGGAAACTGAGAACAAGAGCTCCAATGCATTTATGAGCTGTTGATAAGCTAAAGTAAGTTGAATAGTCTTCAACTAATTAGGGCTAGCATCTTATTGCACTCATCTACAATTCATGCAATATGGGCTTTAACTCGTGGAATATCCCTGGTATCTGAGCCTTTCTATATAACATAACTATGCAATGCTAATTGGTAGAAGTATCAGAGACATGTACATGTAGCATAAAATCATTACGCTTATTTTACAATTGATTACACACAATAATTACTGAAATCAATTGAAAAATTAGCGCCACAATCAATCGCTAAGCTCTAAGTTTTGGTCCGATTGCTTACCCGTACTCCAATATGGTAAGTTGTAGTAAGTTGACATGTAAGACCAGAGTCTTCAACTAATTAGGGGCCAACATCGCATTGCCCTCATCTACAATTTGTGCAACATTGACTCAAACTCGTGGAACATCTCTGGTATCTGAGCTATTCTACATTGCTAACTAGTAAAAGTATAAGGGTAATGTTACATGAAGCTTAGCAATTGATTGTTGGGCAGACTTTAAGGATTGATTACATACAATATTCAATGCAAACAATCACAGAAATTAGCCTCACAATCAATCGCTATGCTTTATGCTACGGGCCGATTGCCTACCAAGTACTCCAGTGCATCCATAAGTTGATAAGCTGCGGTAAGTTGGCTGGTTAGACCGAGTCTTCTCCCTTCACCCACGGCCATCCTGCGCATGTAACTATCTAACGGACCCTCCGAAGCATACTGCATCACCAGCTTATAGCCGCCACCGATGCCCTCAAAACGGATTATATGGCTGTGTTCCCATGAGGCCATCTGGTCGACGGATTGGCTGAATTTCTACAAAGTACAGAAGAAATTCCCAGGAGGATTAGGGATTGAGATACAGAATGGATACATTCAATTGAATACAATCAATGAGTGATTGGACGATGATAAAAGGTGATGGGACTGGTGTCGGTGTACATGTACATATAAGTAGTTGTTGGAGTTTGTTACTGTTTCAATGAAGTGTTGTACATATAAGTGTTGTACATGAAGTATTGTACATGTAAGGAATTGTTGATGTTTGTTACTGTTTCAATGAAGTGTCGGTATTGACGTTGGTGTTGATACTGGTGTTGGTGATGGTGTTAGTTTTGAAGCTATAGCTAGTGCTAAAGATGGTGATGCTGGTATTGGTATAGTTCTTGGTGTTTAAGCTGGTGTTGGTGTTGATTCTGGTGTTGGTTTTGATGCTGGTGTTGGCATTGGCATTGTTGTTGGTGATATTGGCATTGGCATTTCTGGGTGTTGGTGTCAATTCTGGTGTTGGTGATGGTGTTATTTTGGAAGCTATTACTAGTGCTAGTGTTGGTATTGAAGTTTATGTTGGTCTTCGTGCTAATTCTGGTATTGGTATTGGTGTCGAACCTGGGGTTGTTATCGCTGTTGGTGGTTTAAGTATTGGTGTGAACTACGGTGTTGGTATTTCTGTTGGAGTTGATGCTGCTATCAGGGTTACTGTGCTGGTATTGGAGCACGGTTTTCGTTCAAAGTTTTGGTGTTGGTTACTGCAGAAGCATTGTGTTTTAAACAATCTAATCTTATAAAGCCAGGTGGGTGTTTCATAAAGCTGTTCGTAAAGATACGAACGACTTTACGCACGACTGGGACATGTTCTTAGGTCATAACTCAATTACATAGGGATATTACATAGCACAAGAAAGGATCACAAGTCATGCGTGAAGTCAATCATATTATACGAATAGCTTTATGAAACACCCTAAGGTCCTTTGTATCTTACGAACAGCTTTATGAACTACCCACCAGGTGGGTGTTTCAAAAAGCTATCCGTAAGATAAGAATGACTTTACACACGACTGGTGATCCTTTCTTGTGCTATGTGATATTCATATGTAATTGAGTTATGACCTAAGAACATGTTCCAGTTGTGTGTAAAGTCGTTCGTAACTTTACACCTAAGAACATGTTCCAGTTGTGCGTAAAGTCGTTCGTAACTTTACGAACAGCTTTATGAAACACCTACCAGGTCCAATCTTCATTTTAGGACAGCCAATCTCTCAACAAAAGAATCAAACATTGATCATTTTCTTCTACAATCAAAGAAATATACACCAAGACTGATTGAAAAAACATGAATTAAAACATGTGACCAACCACCCCAAAACTGCCATTCCCATGGAAGGTGTTCTGTTAATAGCCAATCAATAGTAAATTGGTCTTCAAAAAGCCAAAATTCGAAGCTTAGCTTGTCTGAAGGGGTATTTCTTCATCTTTATACATGTACATTGTACTACAAAAATTTGGAGTTGTGAAGTTGAAAAGAAAACAAGAAACAAGAGCTTCTTTGACACAAATTTTGGAGACTGCTTGGAAGTTTCATTGAAATTTCAGTGTGCACACCACATGCTTGAGTGAACACAAACTTCACACATTATTTTGCTCCTTATTTTCTGAAGCTCTCTCCACTTGTTTTCTCTGCATTCAATCAAGTATTTGAGTGAGTTATTGTTGAAGAAGTTTGACAAATCATATATCATTTTAAAGCTTAGGATGTGCTTGTTCAAACTCAACAAAAAATCTTGAACGTTCATTTAGGGCGATTTATCGTTGGTTTTGGGGTGGCCCGTCACATAAATGTGTGTGTAAACTTAATACATCATGTGCATCCTATTTCTCTATATGATTTTGACTTAATGTTTGTGAACCAAATTTTCATTTGACTTCCAAGTCATGGTCATAGTCTTGACCATAATCTTGGTCTAAGTCTTGATCTGAGTCTTGGTTTAAATCTTGGTCTAAATCTTGGTCTAAGGAGATGGTCCGCTTCTTAGATAATTCATATCACATAATCAAACCCAGTTGCTCTACTAATTATTTGGTATTCTTGCCATTTATTCTACACTATACTTGGTCCAATGCCAACTTTCTCTAATTTTCATTTAGATTAGGACTTAGACCAAGACTTAGACCAAGGCTTAGACCAAGACTCAGAACAAGACTTGGACCAAGGTGTATATCATTCACTTAGTGAATGTAAACTGAGATACCGACCTGTAGAACGGTCCGAACTTTCTCTAATTTTCATTTAGATTAGGACTTAGACCAAGGCTTAAGCCAAGACTCAGAACAAGACTTAGACCAAGGTGTACATGTATATCATTGACTTAGTGAATGTAAACTGAGATACCGACCTGTTGAACGATCTGAGGAGCATCAATCTTGGGACACTTAATGGCAACCGTTGTGATACGAGTCTTGTTCCCGACCTTCTTCCTCAGATCTGCTTTCCAAACCTGCGTGAAGGTACCTTCCCCGAGGAGGATCAGATCCTTGGACAGACTATCCTCCGGGATCCATCTGATCATCGGTCCAACGTCCGGTTGAGGCGGCAGATCTTCCTTCAATGCCGAGCGGTCGAAGATACGCAAGGCTTTATCTGCACAAAGATGGAATAATTCAACTTTGATCAGTCGAAGATACACAATGTTTTATCGTTTCGTATCTTCATCATTTTAATCTCACATCCTCCACACCACAAATGTTAGATTCTCATTGTATGTTTTTTTTTGTCTTGCCATTAAAGGTATTGTCTAACTTTGTGAGCAGCCGATTTAAAAAATTCTCAAACCAAGATGAAACATGTGTACAAGTGCATGTATTAGAACTAATAAACCCTGAAAACAACCATTATTGAGAATGAAAAGCTAAAACTACAAGGTAAACCCTGATTTTGTAAATAGGTGTCTTATAGACGCCTAAATAGTACACACAAGTGTATGGGATGAAATTAAGATGGTGTTTCCGGTCACTTTATATTTCAATTTTTGAGCACTAAATAATTATTTTCGAATGCAATTTTTTCTGGGCTTCATTTTTGTAACATATCACAGACACAGGTGACAAGTGTGACCTTCTAGCTCAGATTTTTTAAAAGTCAAACCAATGTTAACCAATCACTTTAATATTTCAATTGAATATTTTGATGTTAAGAGGCATGAGACAGAGAAATAGCAAAAAAGAGAAAAATTGCTGCTTGTAAAGAAGCACAACGACCAAACCTTCTGGGGGTGGATATATTTTTGGATTTATGTTTAATGTAATGCATTTTAAGATCACATTTTCAATGTGCAGATTACCAGACACAAAGAATTGTCTTGTCTGGGGATTTATTCATAAAAGTTTCGATATTTCTCACATTATCCCCATCAGGAACAGAAGTTCCTGAAAAAATCAAACGTTCCAAAAGAATGGTTGATTTTCACATGATTTCAACATTTTAAACAGATCCTGCAATTCTTCAGGAATGTGTTGCACCACTCCCGGAAAACAACATCTGTGAAAACTTTTCTTTCATTCTTCATTTCAAAATCCATTATTAGAAATATGTGGATTCATGGGGAGATTTTCTGCCTGATTGCATCTTTATTTAAAGGACAAGTCCACCCCAACGAAAAGTCAATTTGAATAAAAAGAGAAAAATCCAAGAAGCATAAAACTGAAAAGTTCATCCAAATCGGATGTAAAATAAGAAAGCTGACATTTTTAATTTTCGCTTAATTTCACAAAAACAGATATATGCACATCCTGGTTGGTATGAAAATGAGGAGGCTGATGACGTCATCCACTCACTATTTCTTTTGTATTTCATTATGTGAAATATGAAATATTATAATTTTCTCCTCGCTGTTAAGTTAAAAAAAGATTAGTTCCTCCCTGAACATGTGGAATTAGCATTGTTTAACATGTTGTTGTTCAGTCAAGTTGGTCCTTATTGTCAAATCTGTAAAAAAATGAAATATTGTATAATTCCAACAATAAAAAACAAAATAAATAGTGAGTGAGGACCATCATCGACTCTCTCATTTGCATGTCACTGAGTTGTGCATATAACTGTTTTGTGAAAAATAAGCGAAAATTTAAAATGTCATAACTTTCTGATTTTAAACAAAATTTGAGCTTTATGCTTGTTTGATTTTTCTTTATCTATTCAAATCAATGTTTATCTGGGGCGGACTTGACCTTTAAAGTACTTGAATTTGGTTGGTATGGGATCTCACCTTTAGGTTCTATTGGTACGCCTTTTCTAAGTTGACCCTCTAAACACCAACTATTCTCCCTCTTCCTGTAATGCTCAACAAACTGTTTTAGACTGT
Source organism: Lytechinus variegatus (assembly GCF_018143015.1). Classification (NCBI taxonomy): domain Eukaryota; kingdom Metazoa; phylum Echinodermata; class Echinoidea; order Temnopleuroida; family Toxopneustidae; genus Lytechinus; species Lytechinus variegatus. Next base: position 24,243,324 of record NC_054747.1, on the reverse strand, counting down.
CAAATCGACCCTGGTTGTCGAGTCCTACTTTGTCATCTTCTAAAAAAAACAATGAAAATATTGTTAAATCATAAAAAAGGTCATTCAATCATTAATGCTAGACTCACAAATCATACAACTCCAAAACAAAATATAATTACTGGTACTGCATTAAATACAATTTGACTGTGATCCAATTTTTGAGAAATTTACATTTTGCATACATGAATAAATGATCTTTAGTTCATAATAATGCAAGAAAATGCTCAAATTAAAAATCTGCTTTCGGGCCAGCCATGTCGGCAAAAGATTTCCAAACTGGCTTGAAATCGCAGGCAACTGCAAGATAGCTATGAGCTCGCTTGCATACATCATTAGACAAGCTCTTTCACAACAAAAATATGAAAATATACATCATGACAGATCACTGATTGTCATCATTCATGAATTTGTGAAGATAATTCATCATATTGGCACAATGAAATAAAGTGCAGCATCAAAATTATACTCCATTTTATTATTTCCAAAAAATTAATTGCAGGAAAAAAGGACGAGAGCAATGCAGATAGATAAACAAACAGATTGATAGACGATGTAATTACAGTGTAGTAGATCTACATACACATCTAGTGCGTGTATACAGTGTCCGCGCACAAAAAAAATGATGCCATCTTGAATTAAATATTTTAAGATAAGATAAGATATGATATTTATTCGTTTTCCTGTCTGCACATACATTTTATCTTACAAGTGTGATTTTACATTCTACAAATGAAAATCAATTAACCATAAATCATTGTTACAGTAGAAAAAAAGAAACACAGCAAATAACTAATTACATATTGAGAGAAAGACAAGGGGCCTGTTGCATAAAACGTTTTACCTGAGAAAACTCTCGTAAAAACTGAAAACTATGGTTAGTCTGATTTCTGCCATTGACTTTAACACAGGGCAAAAACTCTGGTAAAAACAACCTGAGTTTTCTCAGGTAAAAAGTTTTATGCAACGGGCCCAAGGAGAACCCCCGAAAAAGCAGAGCTTGTAAGGCTAGGGTCTCCTTTGTTTCAAGTACATGACTAAATAGTATTAAAGTTTGGGGATAATATTATTGATTGATATGTTTAACATAATATTTATAGCCTTTATAAAGCCCCATCTATGCCAAGGCACTCAAAGCATTCAAGGAATTAACCCTGCAAGGTACCCATTCACCTCACCTGGGTCGAGTGCAGCACAATGTGGGCAAATTTCTTGCTGAAGGAAAACATCACAGCTGGGATTTGAACCCACATCCCTCTGATTGAAAGACAAGAGTCATTTCCACTCGGCCACGGTGCCCCCTTCGAGGATGACCACATACATGAAGTGACATTGACGTACAACATGTTTGCGCTACACTCTTCAGTTCTTGTTTATGGATTCAACTCCATGCCTGAATACAGTTTTACGATTTTTTTTACGATTTAAGTGGCATGTTTTCGATATGCACACCCACATTGAGCTAAATATGAACAATCCTGATGTCATTTTAATTATAAAGGGATTAGTTGTATGAAATATTCTACAAAATAATACATGTTTGTTACTCCTTTTGTTATACACTTTTGTTCTATACAAATGATTAATGGTCCAATTCCAGGTTTTGAAGTATACTCAAATGAGAGGAAAATCCATATTTAATAAACAAGGTTCTAGAGTATATTTCAGCCAAGTCACAAACAGATTTATGAGTTCATTCCCTTCGCTACAGGTAGGTAGACCTACAACTACTGACAAACAAGTCTGCAGCAAATCTAAAAAAAAATCATGAATAATTCATTGATTCAAAGGTAGATGACCTGAGGACTGTAACACAATGCTTAGCAATCATTGTAGGGGAATATCTTTACGACTGATTGCATAGCCCACAATCAATCGTAAAAATCAAGCGTACGATCAATCGCTATAAAACCTTTGTGTTACAGGACTCAAGAACACTGTAAAACAAAGCTTAGTAATCATTGTATAGCTTGTTCAACGATTGATTGCATAGCCTACAATGTACAATCAGTCGCGAAAATCAAGCATATGATCAGTCGCTAAACGTTTTGTTACTGCACCCATGACAGTATGAAAACTTTACCTCATTTCATTCCATAATATAGGCATAGGTCTACTGTATCATTAAGTAACGGCCATCTCTCTTTCCCTTTACAAGAAAAATGAATAAGCAAAAGTGAGTGCGCAATGAGGAAAAATGTGTTGCATCACGAGAAAAGGAAAACAAAAATCTTTTCTTTGTGATTCTAGAAGTAGAATCTAGTTCTGACACGTAAACATACTGATTTCACAGTCCCATTTCAATATAATCATTCTTCATTTAATATGTCAGTAAAAGTCCTGCATCTAACATTTCTTTATTTTCATCATTTTCATTTTTATCATTATTTCGAGAAAGCAAAAATCAAGGCCAATCTACGACCCCTTTCATAAACCCAATTATGCGGCTAATAGCAGCACAATTTGGTCGTAAAATCAGAGGAGGACAAGAGTTATCAGCATTATTTTGATGCTGTTATTATCCGCATAATAGCAGCATCGGGACAAGATTTTGAGTTTATGAACGCATTTCCAAATAATGCGGATAATTGCCATGGAGCGGTCACAAGGTCACCCTTTTCCAACGCAACCGCATCGGAGGGGGCGTGTCCAGTTGTCATGACGATTATCCGCCTTTTTCAGGACGGGCGCTCGTAAAAATAATGCGGCTTATTTTCAGAGTTTGTGAACGCAATTTTTTTAATTATCCGCATTACTCTTAGGCAGCTAATTGGAGGATAGGTTTATGAAAAGGATATAAGACTGTCCGAGCACAAGGACCAGCCCAAGAACTGACTGCCCTAGGGTCAGGGCCAATGGCTAAGGCCAAGAACAATAGACCTACAAAACACAGATGATTGGATATAAAATATGTATGAATGATTATTCAAATCTTTTGACTAAATATTGATACCTTCTTGTACCCCTTTCATAAACCCAATTATGCGGCTAATAGCAGGATAATTTGGTCGTAAAATCGGAGGGGGACCAGAGTTATCCGCATTATTTTGATGCTGCAATTATCCGCATAATAGCAGCATCGGGACCAGATTTTGACTCTATGAATGCATTTCGAAATGTACAATCAGTCGCGAAAGTAATGTGGATTATTGCCATGGAGCGGTAACAAGGTCACCCTTTTTCAACGCAACCGCATCGCAGGGTGTGTGTGCGGTTGCCATGACGATTATCCTCCTTTTTCAAGACGGGTGCTCATAAAAATAGTGCGAATTATTTCGGAGTTTATGAACCCAATTTTTATTATTTTTTAAATTTGTTTCAGAAAGTATAATGAGGTTGGTGTCTAAATAAGAAATATAAAGAACAAGATGCTGCTGGTACTTCTTAAATTTTAGTCAATTTAGATACATATTCATCTATATCAGGGCCCTGTCTTACAAAGAGTTATGATTGATCCAATCAATCATTACTCTATGGATATCCATCAGTGTCATAATTTTTCTACAGGTTTATGTATTTTGTAAAAAAGGAGAACACACCGAATTGTCTATATTATCAATGAATTTTTACAGATATACATTCATATCTAGAAAGTTTTTTGAGCAAACATGCATTTTATATTGACTTCGCTGGCTTTTCCATATTTGCGATCAATCGCAAATCTTTGAAAGACGGGCCCCAGGTCTATTCTGAAATCAGCAATCCAACAAACAAATTGTAGGCTGATTCAGGGGATTTCTCAAATCAAGCTATTCCTTTCAGTTTCTATCATTATTAATGCACATACACCTGTATTAAGATATTCTGATTTTAATTACAATCATTATTACAGGAGATGCTGAGTTCAATGACCGAACCGTATACAAGTTTCATTAACTTCTAATGTCAAGACCTTCAGTTTCTTTAGATACGAAGATGAGCATCAAAGCAGGGAGACTGTGAATGCTTTATACATGCATGTTATCCATTAGATCTTTATACTTAATATCAACTCGCATTGATTTATACTTCCCACTGGATGAGTTTCCTCACCCTTCTAGATTACTAAATAATAACCCTGTATTTTCTCTAAAGGTGTAAAATTGCCCATACTCATATCCATAGATAAGTATGAGAAAAGTAATTGCATACAGCCAACGCTGCAAATCCATAAACAGGGACGAAGGATTACACAAGAAATTGCTAAATTATATACACCCTATGGACACATTGCCACAGTAATAGGGGTACATGGTCGTTTCGGATGAAAATCATTTTCTTTCCCAAAAGGTCCCCATTTAAGGTGTACTCGAGGCTGAAAAAAAAATCATTTCCAATCAAAATACAGTAAAATTCACAGAGCAAAGCACGGAAATTTTAATCTGAATTTAATAACAAACTTATTGGATTTCAAAGTTAGGCAATATTTTGTGAAATGTTGTTAAGAATATGTAATAGGTGGGCTGATGATGTCGCATCCCCACTTTCATTTTCCTTATTTCTTTTGATGAAATCATAGTCATTTCATAATATTTTTGATACATAATAAGTCTCCTTGTTCAAAAACGAACTGCAGAGAGAGGGAGGGGGTGGGGTCCCGGACGTCTGGATGTCTTTTGTTATTTCATTTACACTTATATTTTTGAATTCCATGTGTGTGTCTATTTCATTTTCTATTGTTTTGTGTTATATATTTTGTATATATTTAAGAAACATTTTATGTAACTTTTATTACCTTTGGGAATAACCCTGATAGGCCTTTGTCAATTCCAACCACATTATGATTCAAAACTGAATATGTTTCATTTTAATGTTTTTTATTGTATATATCTATTTGCATATGAATTTGTACTTGTGTTTTTATTCAGATGTGGAAATAACTTTGAATTAAATTGAGATGACAATTTTCTATCCATTATTTAGTTGTCAATCCACTTTTATCTCATTTTTTGGAGAACAAAATTTGAATATGAAAAATACAAAGGAATAAATTTTGATCTTAGCGTGCTCATTGCAAAGATTTATGAAGACATGCAGACGTGTAAAACTGTTTTGAACTGAAATAGTACAGTAGTCTTTAAAATTGTCATACATGTATTAAAACTTTGTTCTTCCTTGTACGATTTGAAATTTTCAGTCTTTTGTTTTTACTGATTTTACTTGATCTGTTCAAATCACAATATTTTCAGCCTTGAGTATCCCAACAGTTGGCATGTATGGTTTTCCAGGGATGTTTGTGGTGCAAGAGTAAAATGACAGGAATATTTGATTGGAAAGAGGAATGACGTACATTAAGAGTCCTGTTTCATAAATGATTAACAATAGTTGTAACTACCATGGTAACAGGGCTCAACAGCCAATCATAATCAAGGTTTCCATGGAAGTTATAATAATATGACAAAGTAACTTGTAAGTCTTTATGACACAAGCTCTTCATACTGCAAGTAGCTCAGAACTATGAGACTTTTATATGATACAATATAGCTGGCATCTGTTGGGTGTTTCATCAAGCTTTTTGTATTAAAGTGACAAGCAACTTCATGAATGATTGGTGATCCTTTCTTAGGAACTAAAATCACCAATGGAAATCTGGTGTGTATCAATAAAGGACAATTCCACCCCAACAAAAAGTTGATTTGAATAAAAAGAGAACAATCCAACAAGTATAACGCTGAAAATTTCATAACTTTTAACAAAATGCTTTATGAAACATCCATCGGGGGGGGGGGGGGGGGGGGGGGCGTTTCATGAAAGGACTTGTCGGACGTTTTATCCGACAAGTCCCATTTTATCCGACAGTTACCATAGGAACAGTGCCTCTCAGCCAATCAAAATCATGGAAAGATGTCAGATCTGACAACTTGTCGGATGAAAATATTGATGAAACGCTTCCCCGGTATCTCGGGGACCCGAACTATAGCAATTCTTGCAATCTTGTTCTTTTGGGCAGTGTGAAGACAGCCCCAAGTTTCCAATGCAATTTATACTGTACTCCTCCTCCTAAAAAGACGCGTTTCAAGCCATGCATTATGATTCCATTAATCCATTAAGATATCGCTTACATTGGAGCACAGTTGGAAGAGCTACTGTATGCGTACATGTACATGTATATTCCCCGAAATGCACAACTTACTCTGTATTCAATTTCTTTCAACTTTTTGTAAAAAATGGGGCAATTTTCCTGATAAGAAGAGTCCTGTATCACCATCAATTTTATTAGGATTGACTGATTGGTAATCCATATATGTGTGTTTAAAAGACAGTGCGTATCCGAGGCATTAGTTTACGTAAATTACATGTATAGAGTGTGACAGAAGTGCCATCCTGCAACGTATACATTAAGTAGTACTAGCATAGCAGTATTGAAGAGCTTTTATAGCTAACAACAAAAAAGGGAAATGCACTAGTTATTATAGAGAGTGATAAATATCTGTATCAGACATCTGAGCGGGTGATTTGCAAAACTAAATTGCCCTAAATTTCATGATTTCTGGAAATATCTTGCAAGGTTTTTTTTGCGCAAAATGACTTTTCATACAGAGATAATCGCAGAGGCACATACATACCTTAGCTAATATGAAATTCATCAAAAGAAATTACATTCAATATTTACTTAATTTTTCAATGACTTAATAATTCGTTGAACTAGATGCACTGCATTGTAAATCAAAGGCAATTTAATACTATATCAGAATTGAGCAGTATAATTTACTGGATGAGAAATAGCGAGATAATTTGCCAGATAAAAAATAGTTGGATAATTTGTCGGAAGAAACATAGAATAATAATCTTCCAGATCAGAAATAGCTGGATAATCTGACAAATCTGGCCCCGATGGAGATGGACCTATACCCAGTAGGAGAAACCTCCGGAAATAAAAAAAAACTCAAGATTCTTCTCCTCGAAAGGCTGCAGAGAATCTCTTGCGACCTAGAACACTTCAAAATCATCCCCCCTTGATAAACCTCCCTCAAAAAATATTTCAAAATAATAAAGACAAAGTTACAAAATTAGAAAGCCACAAAAGAAAATTGTTTACCAGGGAGAATGGCTTGGGGAAAAGATCATATTTCTGCAATCTGGTTTTTTAATTAAGGAAGAAGAAAAAAATTCAAAAACAAAGTTTTCATCAGAGAATTCCTCTTCACCTATAAAAAAAAAGTCAGGGGGGAAAGGGATCTTGAAGACGTAAAGAGAAAGACGTGAAAGTCATCAAGCTCTTCTCCCTGGGATGAATCCACTTCTGAAGATGTCTAAGATATCGGATGAGCGCCTTCGATGAGATCCAGTAACCAATATCCTCCCTGCGGGCAAAGCCGGAGAGATACTCAATACCACCTTCATGTCCTCATTTGTTTTTCTTTCATATTTGTCGCTTTTTTCTCTCCCATGTAAACGATGCGCCTCATTCTGGCGAGAAGCAACACCTGAAGACGGTTCTTGCTTTCACAACCAAATTGGCGGGAATCTGCAATTTCAGTGCCTTTCTGTAAGCCCCCTCTTGTAGACTGACTTCAAGGCTGACTGATTTTGTTTTTCTGTTGTGATAAAAGCTATGGGAGCATGAAACCTGTTTTGTCAAGCAACCTCTTCCAGGGGTGTGAGAGGTCCCAAAAAAAACAGATCTAAAAAAGCTGAAGAGTGTTGAAAATGTCTGAAATAGAAAGAGCTCCCATAGTTTTTGTACAGAGGAAAGCTAAAATTAAGCTAATTAATTAATCAAAACAAAAAAATCTGAAATCAGCTAAAAATCTGAACTCTCACACCCCTGCTCTTCAGAAATTGGCCAGGGGAAGATCTGGGAGATGAAATCAATGCGTTAGTGACCAGTACAGCAGCGCGGTGTTTTTGGCATGTCAACAACACATAATACACAAACATTGCATTCATACGTTGTGCTGAACGTCGTGATAATCAAGTTTACCCATTTTGTTATTTTAGAAGTTTACAAATCTTTATGAAATTTTCAGTCAGTGCCGTTTCTGACATTGTATTTCTTATACTTTGTTTTCATCGCACTATTAGTCAGTGCTGTCGTTAAAGAAGATGTGACGGGTCACTCCGCCCCCGGCGTCACAATAGTTTCTAAATTTGTGGGAAAAAAGGTTGATCTTAATATGTGGACTGAAATGAAGCAATATAGCATCCCCCTCCCCTCATACACACAAAAAACAGGTAATATTGTAATAAGGAAGGGTAAATAGGTACCAATGGGATTTAATTCCTCAGATAAAAAGCTGCGAGGTATTAAAGCACTGAAATCAGTGGGCTAGATTACATTTAGCAGGCGGGATGAAGGTTTGCCTTGAGCACCTACGTGACTATGTGCGGAATACTATTGTCTCCTAAAAAAGGATTGGTCAAAATGACCAATCTGTTGGTTAATATGTGTCCGACCGATAAAATTGGTCAAGAGCAACCAAATTATTGGTTCAAATTGACCAAAATTTTGGTTGATATTGACCAATTTTATCGGTCGGACACATATTAACCAACAGATTGGTCATTTTGACCAATCCTTTTTAAGAGTGTTCCTTCTTCCTCTCATTCTTCTTCTTCTCGTTCTTCTTCTTAGACTCTCCTCCTTTTTCTTATTCTTCTCCTCTTCCTCATCCTTCTTCTTCTTAGACTCTCCTCCTCCTTTTTCTTATTCTTCTCTTCCTCATCCTTCTTCTTCTACTAATTCTCCTCCTCCTCGTTCTTCTTCTCCTTCTTCTCTTCCTCCTTCTCTTCCTCCTCCTTCCTCCTTCTTCTTCTTCTTCTCCTTCTTCTTCTCCTTCTTCTCCTTCTTCTCCTTCTTCTTCTCCTTCTTCTTCTCCTTCTTCTTCTCCTTCTTCTTCTCCTTCTTCTTCTCCTTCTTCTTCTCCTTCTTCTTTCCTCCTCCTTTTTCTTCTTCTTCTCTCCTCCTTTTTCTTCTCCTTCTCCTCTTCCTCATCATTCTTCTTCTTCTACTTCTCCTCCTCCTCATTCTTCTTCATCTTCTTCTCCTTCTCCTCCTCCTCTTCTTTCTCCTCTTCCTCTCCCTCACCTTCCTCTTCTTCATCATCATCATCATTGATAACTTGAAGAAAGGTAAGCTCCATAAAAACTAGTATGCAGTACTTAGTAAACCCAAACATCAAATCAAGAGTTGTGCATCCATACAATGTATTCCTAATCGGAGTGGATCGCTAATTAGGCCCCAATCCCAATGTATAGTACATGTATGTAGAACAAATCATCATCTCACATAATTTGCAATGCAAAACAGTATACCTGTATGTAATTCCAAACCAGGCTACTTGTCAAAACCTACCAGTACTGCCTAAGTCTGCTGCATACATGTAGGATAAAGCTTTGTTTATGAAAATTTGCACTGTATGGAGATCTCCATGGCTCTTTGAAGGATTTCGGGGTGAAAATCACCCAAGCCCCCCCCCCCCCCCCCGAATTTTCCCGTTCCAAACTGTGAAATTGATTATGATACAGCTAGTATACATAAAATTTGGACTCCTGATCAAATATACAGGGAACTCTCTGATATACTGCCATCTATTGTACAGATGAAGTGTTACATGTATACTGTATTTCCTATTACACATGGAGTATGAAAAAATTATCTGACTTCATAATATGCTTTTAACCGAGTGAATACAAACAAGGAAGAAATGCATATTTTGTTTTTTAGTAAAAACACTTATTTCCTCAAAATACATACTTTACACTGATTAATATAATTTTGACTAAATTTAAGATTTAAAATGAGAAAGAGGCAATCATTATTTGTATTTCATTAAAAAAATGGTGTGTTGATGTACAGCGGTTCTGTTTCGAAAGTTGGTCAGAAAGCAAGTTTGAGACTGACACACATCTAAACACTTCAATTATTATTTGAGCCTTGCAGTAAGGCTACCTTCCCCTTGATGAAAGCCTAGTAAGTGGACGCATTAGCCATTAACATGATGCGACCACATGACAGTCAAATCTGAAGCATTAATGGCTTTATCTCAAGATTGTATTCAAGAGGCTGAAAATTGTCTTTAGCATCCACAATTAGTCCAGAAAGTATCTTGTTCCTAATCCAGCACTCAACAACAGCTTTTGTTCCCCTATGGGGAGTAGCAAGTTTGCATGGAGTCTACATTTATAAGAACAATTATAAATTACATAAACTTTTTTATTTGATTCTTGGCTCTTTATGCGCCCTGAGCACTCTACAGAGTAGATTTGGGCTTTATAAGTCACATTATTATTATCATTTATTATTATAATAAACAGATACACTCAAAGGACATCTATTTAACTCTGGTATCATGTACACTTATCTGTAGTTTAGAAAGGAGTCTTTGGATGTATTCATCAACTTTTCCAAAGTGAAAAAAAAAAACCTTGAAGCATCCATCATTTTTCTAACAGATTATCCTATTTCTTATCCCATTCCTCATCCCAATCCTGATCCAAAACATCACAAACAATGTGTGCACCCCTGAAGGGAATAGCAAGTTTCCATACAGTGTACAATAATAAACATTAAAGGGGAAGTTCACCCTGAAGAAAACTCTGTTGTGAAAATAGCAGAAAAAATAGTAATAAATATTGGTGAAGGTTTGAGGAAAATCTGTTAAATAAGAAAGTTATTAGAGTTCAAAGTTTTGGATTTGTGACGTCATAAACGAGCAGCTCCCCCATGTGTTATGTAATATAAAATGCATGAATTTCAAATTTTATATAGTTGCTGATGACTTAATTTTGTTTTTTATTCATGATCGGGTGTGAAATGATTTGTCTATTGATATACAAAAGGTACAGTAAAAACCAGTAAATCAGTAAAATGACATTTTATTGATTTTTTACCATTCGCTATGTAGGAATGCTGCTCGCATATGATGTCACAAATCAAATAATTCAAATTCTAATAACTTTTTAATTATTTGATGATTTTTTTTCAAACCTTCGTCAATATTTTTTATTATTTTTTCTGCTATTTTTACAATAAACTTTTTGTCAGGGTGAACTTCCCCTTTAAATGGTTACAACAAAGATGCCAACCTCTTTAAAAAAAACAAAAGTATTCTCAGGAAAAAAGAGAGTATTTTCGGACAAAAAAATAATTTTGCTCTTATTTTGAGCACCAGCCATATTTTCACATCAGATGCAATATTGGGCCAGAGCAATTATACTTGTGCCACTTTCAAAAGACATCCACAGTATACTTCTCTCCCACCTAAAATTCACTCAAAACCAGTGCCGGCCACAGAGAAACGTTGTTAATAGCCTATTTAACAAAGCGCTATTAAGCCCAGTCACAATCTTTTGATGGTGAAGTCAAAACATTTATTTCAATGTGTAAGTAATTTAATTCTTACCCTCTTTAATAGGTTTGCATTTATTTTTGTTTCCTTTTAATACTGCGACATGCCCATCTATTCATGATGCATACCGGCACATTACAAATTACCATATTTGTATTTTTCTTGTTTTTCTCATTGCTATCTTAGTTTTAGCTGTTTTCAACAAGATCTTAATTCTTCTGCCTACATAGCCAAATACTAGTTGCACACAATCCTTGACTTAAAAAAAAAGGTCTCTGGCAAATATAATGTTTGAATGATAAAAATAGCACATCCCAACCTTCATGTTCACTAGCTCATGACCAGCAAGAATGAAGCTTAATAACATCAATAGTGCGACAGTAAATAATGCTATTCAAGAAATCTCTAACTATGTTATTTACCGACCTTGGAAACCAATTAAGAGCTTATTGGGAAGAATGATATCCATGTATCATTTATCAGATGCAGAAAGGTCTAAACAATTTTAATGGAATTTTTATCCCCCCCCCTAAAAAAAAACAACAGAAAACAGAGGAAATTTTTTTGCTGAATTTACAGATAAGTTAATATGAATTGGTTCATGGTGGTCAATGGTATTAAAGACCAAATATACCCACAGACAGTAGGAGGCCGTTCTCATTATGCTTTCTAAAACTAGTTTACTGGAAACCGATTCAGGAGACCACTTGGTAAGATCGCTTTGCTAGCGTTCAGGACCACTTGATCACACGAAAGTGGTTTTCAAAATCACTTCACGTAAAGCGCTCTTGTTGCTATGAAAACGCTCTCAGTGGGGTGACACATTTCGCGCGAAATTCGAAACCGCAGCATAGACATTCATCTTGATGTTCGGCAATATATATCATATATATTCATGGTAGTAAAGTCTTCACTTTTATTATCAAAATATATACATGTATATATTATATTTGTATATGATATATATTGCTGAATCCTAAAATGCCTAAACAGATACCTATTCATGAGCGTAAAGGTTTAATCTTTTATTTGTAAACTGATTAAGCTTAATTTCTTTTCATGTGTTTGCATGCTGTAACTTCAGATTGGAAGAAATCATGTAACTGGTAAACATACTAACATGAATATCAGTGTGTGGGACTAGGATGAAATTTCATGGTATATTTGGAAGTTTTTAAAGGTGAAGAAATAAAATATCATCATTGATTTTAACATATTTTGTCAATATCATACCAATAATTAACATACACGAAAATCAAGTTAAAAAATTATTTGTCCGGGGGTCAAACTCAAGGTCAAAGTTAAGGTCAAAGGTCATGACCTTATAAATTGCTCCAATACATTATTCGATGCATGTTTTGGATTCCTCTCTGAATTTCCTATCAAATGGTACCAGTTTCATGAAAATTGGTCAACACATAACGACGCAGTGGCCATTGAAAGTTGAAGGTCACACCCATTTTTGTCAAAACAAGGAGAAAAGGGCGGGCCGTAGCGCGAGAACCGACGGACCGATTGACTAATTTTTTTTGTTTTGTGCTTGGGCCATGGTGAATTTTATGTATACCAAATTACAACGAATTCTGAGACGGTCGTGTGCAAAATTGCACATTCATTGGGTGAATTGGCATGGAATGACCCGTTTTCCAAACTGGTTTGGAAGATCGCTTCCAAGACCGCTTTGACCGTTCTCACTACGCGTTAAACTAGTTTCCAGGAAACTAGTTTTAAGAACGTAGTGAGAACAGCCTCTAGTTCCTCTTGAAACTGGGAGGGTGTTTCATAAAGCTGTTCGTAATTTAAGAGTGACTTTAAGATCGACTGGTGAACCTTTCTTATGCGCTAAACCATCACCAATGAATGTTCAATTTACCATAAGAAAGGATCACCAGTCGTTCTCAAAGTTGCTCTTCACTTACGAACAGCTTTATGAAACGGCCTCCAGTATTAACTGGCCTTGTTTCATTAAGTTCAAAAAGGTATTCAAATAACCACATCTTCACCTCCCATGGATCAATCCCCACCTAATTTTGGTTGTGGATGTTTTCTAAACATGCTCCGTTGATGATATCAATAGGGTTAATAAAAAAAAACGGTGAGTTCATCGCTTTGGTAATCGGTGGCCTGATGAGCTAAAAAAATTTAGGGAATTAGATTTGGCATATTGGGCAAAATTTCTCAAAATTTGCAAGCCAGTGAGACGAGCCAGCAAAAATCTTGACAGTTTTTATAACAAAATCCAATTTTGTGACAGATTTTGACATAATATTTAGAAAATACTTTATTTCAACCTTCTCTCTTTCCTTTTCTGTCTGTTCATTTTTTTTATTCTTGGATGCAATATTTTTGTTTTTTATGGGGGGGGGAGTGTTCTGAAAAATGTTCTGAAAAAAGACTCAGGCCTTGATAGTTATTAATGAATGGAAGAAAGCCATGCTGGATAGAAGGGTCTGGAAGCAAGGGTCTGGAAGCGCTTCTTGTTCATGGTACCTGAGATGGCATATAGGCTATAAAGCCTTTTTCTACCCTTGAACTGACTGAAATGATAATTGTTATTTAATAGCAAAAAACAGGTCCTGGGGGGTGTTTCACAAAGACTTAAGTTTGACTTATAGTCGCACTTAAATGTCTCGGTTGCGCGAAGGATAAAAAGCATGACAGCATTGGTCAGATCATGACAAGATGACGCGCACTACTGCGTATTGATCAATAAGATTGCGCGTTGCATATCATGTACACGTCGACATTTAAGTGCGACCTTAGTCATACTTAAATCTTTGTGAAACACCCCCCTGATCAGAATTAATGAGGACAACATACCTTCATAATGATTTATCTTGAAGTTCTTAAGCTCTTGATTGGTATGTATCCTGACGGTCAAGCAGTAGCTGTAGTGATCCACTGGGTTCTGACGGATGAGGTACACCCCTTCCTGTCGTCCAAACATGTCATCAATCTTTTGCTTTGCTTTGGAAAGCCTACAATGAAGAATATACATCAATATCAAAACCTCCAAAAGAATGGTACTTCTAAAACCTTAAGACTAGTCCACGTTCCGGTTAAATTACGTTTTATTTCTTTTCTGGAAACGTGAAAAGTATCTTTTTATTTAAGGTAAAAATGAACTTAATATAAATCATCAATATTATCTAATTTTTGTAATTATTATTAACATTATTACTGATATTATTATTATAATCATTATTCCCATTATTATTAGTAGTAGTATTGCTATTATAATTATTATCATCATCATTATTATCGTTATCATGATCATCATTAGCTTTAAATTGTCTACATAGGGCACAAATTGTACATGTATGTAACACAAAAATATACTAATTATTATTTGTTTAATACAGCATAATTTAACGAAATTAATTATTCAATGCATATTATTGATTTGTTAATTCTCTGATATTAGATTTACATACGGGATTGGTCCATGGCATTTGTTGGTGGTCAGTCTGACTATAGAGGGCGGCGCAATGGATTCACTGAGGTAATGATAATAATCTACAAGAAGACGGTAGTAGCCATCCAGAAGGCAAGCAAATGACTGGGCATCACCGAGCGATTCCATCTCAAGAAACTAAAAAGAGAGAACAAAAAAGATATTATCATTAATCTGGTCAGGGGCCCGTTGCAGAAAGAGTTGCAATCAATCGCGTCTCTAAAAATCATGCACAACTTGATTTTTAACCAATCAACAGCACGCAATTGGGACTTGCGATTGATTTTTTGACTTGCGTTTAAACGCAACTCTTTCTGCAACAGGCCCCAGATCATGCCAAGAGGATGCGCACTACTGCGTATTGATCAATAAGAATGCGTGTTACATATCATATACATGTACTCATCTGCATTAAGTCATACTAATAAATCTTTGTGAAAATCCCTCAGGCATTTTTTAGGCCTAAACATGAACAAGTTCTAAAAAATCTAGGAGTATTTTAGTGACCGGGTCGGTCTGAACGCACCTTCTATCACACTCCCACTCTAAAAAACCTCATCTCACTATGATCTGTGCACTCATGTCAAGTTCCATCATGATAATGATAACACTAAAATCTTTAAACTATGGTTGAACTCCACATTATCTGACTGGCCCCCATAAATTAACCATCACGCTGTCTTGAAAGTGGACTGAAATTATCTCATAACGAGTTGGATGGAACAGAATCCTCACATGGTAATTTGAAAGATATTGTATTGAAGCTATATATGAGTTATGGGGTCAACCAACAAGAAGGGTGGTGCTGTCTTATACACATTTTGGTTTCATATATGTGCGGACAGAATTCCTAATCAATGTCAAAACAAAGGGCTATTCCAATAAATTTAAAGCAAGGCAAAAGCGATTTTGTGTCTCGCTCATGTATGAAAATAACCAGAAATATTGTGATTCGCGAGGGCATGCAACAGATTTGTATCGAAACTTCATTGTAATATGACTGGGATGGAATAACACTTGCCTTAAGAGCCTTGCACGTAAATTTTAATGTTGACCTGAAAATGACCTTTGAACTTATCATGTGACCTCCGACTGCAGCATAACATGCAGGTCCCCCAAGTCTATCTACCATCCAAGTTTGGTTGAAGAGCACCTTACGGTTGCGGAGTTAGGTAAGGTTGACCTGAAAATGACCTTTGACCTTATCATGTGACCTCCGACTGCAGCATAACATGCAGGTCCCCCAAGTCCATCCACCATCCAAGTTTGGTTGAAAAGTGACTTACGGTTGCAGAGTTAGGTGTCATAAGAGAGTCTTGCATGTAAACTTTATCATTGACCTGAAAATGACCTTTGACCTTACCATGTGACCTCCGACTGCAGCCTAACATGCAGGTCCCACAAGTCCATCTACCATCCAAGTTTGGTTGAAAAGCAACTTACGGTTGCGGAGTTAGGTGTCATAAGAGAGTCTTGCATGTAATCTTTAACATTGACCTGAAAATGACCTTTGACCTTCCGATGTGACCTCCGACTGCAGCATATCATGCAGGTCCCCAAAGTCCATCTACCATCCAAGTTTGGTTGAAAAGCAACTTACGGTTGTGGAGTTATGTGTCATTAGATTTGTGACGGACGGACGACATTTGGATCCCTAAGTCTCGCCTTCACCGCTGGTGAAGGCGAGACTAAAATTTGGATTGTTTTAAAGTTGAATTCTTAAAGCTAATAACTTACAAACTTGAATGATGTTGAATGAGTAATGAGGTCAACCATCGCGAAGGGTGGTGCTGTTTCATACAAATTTTGGTTTCATGTGTACCTAATCAATGTCAAAACCAAGGGCTATTCCAATAAATTTGGAATTGTTTTAAAGTAGAGCTAATAAGCTAGAAAATTTGAATCACTGCACGATCTAGGGTATCTCCAGCAATAATAAGCAAATAGTATGGGGTTAAAAAAGACTGTGAAAACTAAAAAGATAGTTTGGGGTAATAAAGGAAATGTGAAAAGCATATCATTGGTCTTATTGCTATTTCATCCACTCACCACTTTGTCTAATATTCACAGACCAATAACTCCCAGCCATAATCTAATAAAATTATGTAAAAAAATGCATTAAAAAATCTTCCTGGGCGTGGCCGTTCACCTACAATTTCTAGGGGCAAGGCCCAGTAGGCACATAATTCACAGGCAACCATCTCCCAGCTCAAATCTTCTTAGGGAAGGCATCTGTATTATCATCAGCGGCGCACCGCCAGATCCCGCGGCAATTCTGGTTCATCCTGATTGCGCATATAGGCAGCCTAGGCGTATCACAAAAGTGGTTCAGGATCTCAGATACTCATCAGCATCGCAGCGCAGAAAGTCGCTAGCGGGATCCCGCAGGATCCTGAATCTGCATCACCGGCCCTTGCTACAGATGTGCGCCATTAAAGTAAAATGTGCGCTCGTTCATGCCTATAGCTAGCCTGTCCTCCTAAATAGCCAATTAGATTCGAAACCTACCTGAACACAATGTCTCGTTTTTGGCATGCAATTGATTTTCTTCTCTCATACATGTACCCTTTATTTCCTGAACATGAATGCATCTATATTTGTCTTTTATATTGGCACTGTAAAAAAAAAATCAGACTAACAAAATACTGAAAATTTCATCAAATCGAACAAGGAAAACAAAATTATGAAGAACTGTTTGACCGGAATTATGCATACCGTTAAAAATGTATATTTATGCATCGTGAATTTGTGTATATATTTTTTTTTAATGTATTATACATTTTAAAGATATATGCATAATTCCGGTCAAACACTTCTAGGCATGTCTTCATAATTCATGATGATGACCAATATGCAATTTCTTTTTGTAGGAATTAGGTGTGTTCATTTTTATTTCCTCAGAAAAAAAATTTGACTAATGATGTTAGTGCATAAGATACTCATTGTTGCAACTATTTTATTTCAAGGTGGACATTAGGGAAGTGGGGATGTGACATCATCAGCCATATAAATAACAAACTGATACCCCTTTCATAAACCCCATTAAAATGAATTAGGCGGCTAATAGCAGCATAATTTGGTCGTAAAATTGGAGGAGGACAAGAGTTATCCGCATTACTCTGATGCTGCTATTATCCGCATAATAGCAGCATCGGGACAAGATTTTGAGTTTATGAACGCATTTCCAAATAATGCGGATAATTGCCATGGTGCGGTCACAAGGTCACCCTTTTCCAACACAACCGCGTGTCCAGTTGTCATGGCGATTATCCGCCTTTTTCAGGACGGGCGCTCGTAAAAATAATGCGGCTTATTTTCGGAGTTTATGAACGCAATTTTATTGAATTATCCGCATTACTCTTAGGCGGCTAATTGGAGGATAGGTTTATGAAAAGGGTATAAGTGCATTTAGATGTTCCTTTCTGCAACTAATTATATTTCAAGGTAGACATAGCATCATCACAATGTGTTTAATTTTCTCATGTCTTAAAAACGCAAGAACCATGATTTCATGTAATATAAGAAAAAGGAAATGGGGATGTGACACATCATTTTTTTTTGTATTCAAGACGTAAAAAAAATGAAATGATACCCGATAGAGGATAGCCCTGGGAAGAGGGGTAACCTTCGTTTTCTTTTACTTTTCAAATTTCACCAGTTGGGTATCAAATTGTATTGAAAACCTTCCCCAAAAAAAACATTGAGGGCCATGTGATAGTGCAGTACAGATAATCATTGCTGCACATTGGCGTTGCAGGATTTTTTAAAGGATAGGGGGTTCAAGTTGAGAGAAATGTTATAAACAACCCCTCCAAATATAAGGTTGTTTCGTACCCCCCCCCCACCAAAAAAAACCGACAAGCAAAAGAAATAAAAAGGTCAACATTTTTTGAGGGGGTGAATTCTTAGGGGGCAGGGGATTATGTATAAAAAAATATTGAAGGGGGGGGTTGAACACCTGTAACCACCCCCCCCCCCCTTGCGTACGTCACTGTTGCTGCAACTTGTTTCATTACAAGGTACACATATCATTCACACACGATGAAAGTAATGAAACAATTATGATTTCATGTAATAATAAAATATTCATTAATGAATATTCATGATGACATGAATAACTGTTTGGGGGGTTTACAATATATTCCTTAACTTTGATTTCAATAAGTTCGCTATTGTCTGATTTTGATGAAACTTTCACAATATTTCTCTGTAAATCTTACTCTATTCATTTAGATAAAAATATTTTCTG
Organism: Lytechinus variegatus; assembly: GCF_018143015.1. Classification (NCBI taxonomy): domain Eukaryota; kingdom Metazoa; phylum Echinodermata; class Echinoidea; order Temnopleuroida; family Toxopneustidae; genus Lytechinus; species Lytechinus variegatus. The sequence goes on along the minus strand of NC_054747.1, from coordinate 24,224,333 downwards.
CCCAGAGTAGCCCTAGGTTCCCAATGTCACGTCTTTCTTAAAGGACAAGTCCACCCCAACAAATACTTGATTTGAATAAAAAGAAAAAAATTCAACAAGCAAAACACTGAAAATTTCATCAAAATCGGATGTAAAATTAGAAAGTTATGACATATTAAAGTTTTGCTTCATTTACAGTTATATGCACATCTCGGTCGGTATGCAAATGAGGGAACTGATGACATCACTCACTCACTATTTCTTTTGTATTTTATTACATGAAATATTTTGATTTTCTCATCATTGTCATGTGGAATGATTTTCTCATCATTGTCATGTGAAATGATTTTCTCATCATTGTCATGTGAAATGAAGTTTCATTCCTCCCTGAACACGTGCAATTCCATTATTTTAACATTTTGTGCTTAAGGCAAGGACGTCCTAATCATCAAATTCGTAAAAATTGAAATATTGTATAATTCAGACAATAAAAAACAAAAGAAATAGTAAGTGACATCATCGACTTCCTCATTTGGATATAACTGGCTCGTTCATATAACTATTTTGTTAAAAATAAGCAAAACTTTGAAATGTCATAACTTTCTTATTTTACATCCGATTTTGATGAAATTTTCAGCATTGTGCTTGTCTGATTTTTCTCTATTGATTCAAATCAACATTTTTCTGAGGTGGACTTGACCTTTAAAGGGATACTCCAATCTGAAGAAGTGAAGATATTTACTAATCAATAAATAGTGAAACTCGCAAAGTAAAAGGCTAAAAAGTTTATCAAAATCGGATTACAAATAACTAAGTGATTGAATTTTAAAAATGTACATTTTTCTGGTCAAACAGTTCTAAGTGTGTCTTCATGAACAGATGAATATTCATTAGATCATGTAATGAATATTCACGAAGACATGAAGGGCTGATAGATAGATTGATAGACTAGAGTCTATTTGTACTTTCAATTTCTAACTCCTAACCAGCGCCAATACGACATACAGTGCAGTGCTGAGCTTCGATTTACCTCTAAATTTTACGTTCTATCAGACAGAGAAATACAAAACCTGCATCATTGTACCGAATGAGCATGAGTTTACATCCAGTAGACCCCTACTGAAATGTAAATGCTAATTTTGGGAACGATATAAAAATGAGTTCGTACAGAATCCAATGAAATGACCACCAAAGTGTCTGTTTGTAAATAAAACGTATGTGCCAAATGATTCAGGAAGAAATTGTGTAATTGCGGAGAAATCAGCAAATAAGCAAAGTATTCGGGTAGAACGTCGGGCCCAACATTCAAACCAATAATTATACACTGTCCCACGTGCGCTTATCTGTGTTGGGGATCTTCGGTGTGAACATTTTTCAACGTAGATTTCAAGAGTTCACAAAGTTCAGTTTATATAACTGTACCAGATCTAGATCCTCGATGATATACTGACAATTAATCCTCGTTTTACAGGCTTTCTCTTGAAATCAGTGTTTACTGCAACTACTAGAATTTCTCTTTAAAGCAGACAAAAAACAACACACTGACTGACACACTGACAGCTACGAAAGACAGCAAATAAACTTTCATATATTAGGCGAGTTTATAGTTTGCACATATTCTGAAAGCAATTGACCAAAGACATATAAACCAGGGGTGTGAGTGGTCACAAATAAAAAGATCTGAAAAAAAGCTGAAGGGCATTGAAAAAGTCTGAAATAAAAGAGATCTCATACTTTTTTTGTACAGACGAAAGCCAAAAATAAGTTGAAACTAAGCTGAAAATCACAACAAAAAAATCTGAATCAGCTATTAAATCTGAACTCTCACACCCCTGATAAACAAAAAGTGAACTTGTGAAGAACTAATGATATTCCGACGAAAGGGTAAGAAAGTTCTGAAAAGAATGTTGAAATTTCCTTTTTGTACTTTGCATCTTTTTTTTTCAAAGGAAGGAGAGAAGCTGTACTGTAAATAATTATGAAAGAATGAATGAAATGTGTGGCTGGATTGAACCAGGGGATTTACTTTAATTAGTTGCAAAATAAAGGGATATCCTTGGTATGACATACAGTAAATTGACCTAATGTTAATCTATAGGTGAATGTTATCCATTAAACAGACTTGAGTTAAGGCCAATGGTTCATCGTGGGGCCTTAATCAAGGCTAAGACCAATTCTTTACTTGTTATTTGACAAATATGCATTGAAAACGAAATTACCAAATTAGATGTATGCTTTTATTAAAAAGAGAAAATAAAGTTGAATAAAAGAGATAATGACAGCAGATGTAAATGAAGCAAAGGGTGAAGTGATTATAGTGAGAGGCAATCAAATTAATGACAATCCGATGACAATGCATTGTTACAAACACTGGAGGATCCAAGGGGGGCACATCCAGCATGTATCCCCCCCCCCCTTTGACAGCCTGCCATAATCAAAATTTGTAATAAATTTCACCCAAGTGTGCCCCACCCCCTATTCAATGTGAGAAACCTTTTTTTGGAGGGGGTTGGCTATGAAATTTTGACAAGCCAACTTGGCTTGTCAAAATTTCATCAAGAAAATCCTGGATCAGTTCTTGCTTAGGAATATATAATTTTTTGTTAATTCATAAACATCGACTTCATCATCGCATTTTATTATAGACTAATGAAAGTCAGAGAATAAGCATTCTAATTTATGAAAATAAAAGGCAAATGATTTGAGAGTGGTGGAGAAAAGAGGATAGATTAATGATCGAGAGAGGAGTGTCAGATAATGGAAATTCAAGAAAGAGTGAGAACCTGAGTAAGTCCCTGATCAGATATACAGGCCTATCAACATAAAAACCATTAAAAATTTAGAACATGAATAATAATAATGCAGTTCTTATATAGCGCATTTCAGACCTGAAAGGACTCTCAATGCACTTTTAATTTTAAACAAAAATTATACAACATAGAATTACTTACTTACACATAAACAACATCAACATTAATCAGTTTAATTGTGTGGCATAAGTAAAGGGAAAGGTCTAATTTGAATGTATCAATCATAAAAGAGATATCTATTAGTTAAGAATCATGTAAACTACTGCGTAACAAAATCTGCCTGGGCGTGGCTGTTCACCTACAGTTTAAGGGGCAAGGCCCAGTGGAAAAAAAATTGCAGGCTACCATCTTTTATCTGGAATATTCTCAAAATATGTAAACTACCATAAAAATAAAAAGATATGACTGGGGTGGCTTTCACCTACAATTTAAGGGGCAAGGCCCAGTGGGAAAAAAAATTGCAGGCCACCATCTTTTATCTGGAATCTTTTTAAATATGTAAACTACTATACAAATAATAATTAAAAGATATGACTGGGCGTGGCTTTCACCTACAATTTAAGGGGCACGGCCCAGTGGAAAAAAATTTGCAGGCCACCATCTTTTATCTGGAATCCTCTTAAAATATGTAAACTAATGTGCAAAAAAAAAAATAATAAAATTACTGGGCATGGCCGTTCACCTAAAATTTAAGGGGCAAGGCCCAGTAGGCACATAATTCACAGGCCACCATCTCCCAGCCAGAATCTACTTAAAATATGTAAACTAACAAGTAAGATATGACTGGGCATGGCCGTTCACCTACAACTTAAGGGGCAAGGCCCAGTAGGCACATAATTCACAGGCAACCATCTCCTAGTCAGAATCTACTAAAAATATGTAAACTAACAAGTAAGATATCACTGGGCGTGGCCGTTCACCTACAATTTAAGGGGCAAGGCCCAGTAGGCACATAATTCACAGGCCACCATCTCCTAGCCAGAATTTACTTAAACTATGTAAACTACACAAATGAAAGAAAAGATGAAGATATGACTGGGCATGGCCATTCACCTACATTTTAAGGGGCAAGGCCCAGTAGGCACATAATTCACAGGCCACCATCTCCCCGCCAGAATCTACTTAAAATATGTAAACTAACATGTAAGATATGACTGGGCATGGCCATTCACCTACAATTTAAGGGACAAGGCCCAGGTGGGTGTTTCATAAAGCTGTTCGTAAGTTAAGAGCGACTTTAAGAACGACTGGTGATCCCTTCTTGCGGTAAGATGTAAATGTTCGGCGAACTTCGGTTCGGTTCGGCTGCAGCACTAGCGTGGCCGTTCACCTACAATTTAAGGGGCAAGGCCCAGTAGGCACACAATTCACAGGCCACCATCTCCCAACCAGAATCTATTTAAATATGTAAACTACCATACAAATAAAAATAAAAAGATATGACTGGGTGTGGCTGTTCACCTACAATTTAAGGGGCAAAGCCCAGTAGGCACACAATTCACAGGCCACCATCTCCCAGCCAGAATCTATTTAAATATGTAAACTACCATACAAATAAAAATAAAAAGATATGACTGGGCGTGGCCGTTCACCTACAATTTAAGGGGCAAGGCCCAGTAGGCACATAATTCACAGGCCACCATCTCCTAGCCAGAATCTATATGTAAACTACTATACAAATAAAAATAAAATGATATGACTGGGCATGGCCGTTCACCTACAATTTAAGGGGCAAGGCCCAGTAGGCACATAATTCACAGGCCACCATCTCCCAGCCAGAATCTATATGTAAACTACTATACAAATAAAAATAAAAAGATATGACTGGGCGCGGCCGTTCACCTACAATTTAAGGGGCAAGGCCCAGTAGGCGCATAATTCACAGGCCACCATCTCCCAGCCAGAATCTATATGTAAACTACTATACAAATAAAAATAAAATGATATGACTGGGCATGGCCGTTCACCTACAATTTAAGGGGCAAGGCCCAGTAGGCACATAATTCACAGGCCACCATCTCCCAGCCAGAATCTATATGTAAACTACTATACAAATAAAAATAAAAAGATATGACTGGGCGTGGCCGTTCACCTACAATTTAAGGGGCAAGGCCCAGTAGGCGCATAATTCACAGGCCACCATCTCCCAGCCAGAATCTATATGTAAACTACTATACAAATAAAAATAAAAAGATATGACTGGGCGCGGCCGTTCACCTACAAGTTAAGGGGCAAGGCCCAGTAGGCACATAATTCACAGGCCACCATCTCCTAGCCAGAATCTACTAAAAATATGTAAACTAACAAGTAAGATATGACTGGGCGTGGCCGTTCACCTACAATTTAAGGGGCAAGGCCCAGTAGGCACATAATTCACAGGCCACCATCTCCTAGCCAGAATCTACTAAAAATATGTAAACTAACAAGTAAGATATCACTGGGCGTGGCCGTTCACCTACAATTTAAGGGGCAAGGCCCAGTAGGCGCATAATTCACAGGCCACCATCTCCTAGCCAGAATTTACTTAAACTATGTAAACTACACAAATGAAAGAAAAGATGAAGATATGACTGGGCATGGCCATTCACCTACATTTTAAGGGGCAAGGCCCAGTAGGCACATAATTCACAGGCCACCATCTCCCCGCCAGAATCTACTTAAAATATGTAAACTAACATGTAAGATATGACTGGGCATGGCCATTCACCTACAATTTAAGGGACAAGGCCCAGGTGGGTGTTTCATAAAGCTGTTCGTAAGTTAAGAGCGACTTTAAGAACGACTGGTGATCCCTTCTTGCGGTAAGATGTATATTGAATTGGCGATGATTTAGCGCGTAAGAAAGGATCCCCAGTCATTCTTTATTAAAGTCGCTCTTGACTTACGAACACCTTTATGAAACGGCAGCCAGAAGGCACATTATTCACAGGCCACAATCTCCCAGCCAGAATCTATTTAAATATTACCATAAAAATAAAAAGATATAACTGGGCGTGGCCGTTCACCTACAATTTAAGGGGCAAGGCCCAGTAGGCACACAATTCACAGGCCACCATCTCCCAGCCAGAATCTATTTAAATATGTAAACTACCATACAAATAAAAATAAAAAGATATGACTGGGTGTGGCTGTTCACCTACAATTTAAGGGGCAAAGCCCAGTAGGCACACAATTCACAGGCCACCATCTCCCAGCCAGAATCTATTTAAATATGTAAACTACCATACAAATAAAAATAAAAAGATATGACTGGGCGTGGCCGTTCACCTACAATTTAAGGGGCAAGGCCCAGTAGGCACATAATTCACAGGCCACCATCTCCTAACCAGAATCTATATGTAAACTACTATACAAATAAAAATAAAATGATATGACTGGGCGTGGCCGTTCACCTACAATTTAAGGGGCAAGGCCCAGTAGGCACATAATTCACAGGCCACCATCTCCAAGCCAGAATCTATATGTAAACTACTATACAAATAAAAATAAAAAGATATGACTGGGCGTGGCCGTTCACCTACAATTTAAGGGGCAAGGCCCAGTAGGCACCTAATTCACAGGCCACCATCTCACAGCCAGAATCTATGAAAACTACCATACAAATAAAATCAAAAAGATATGACTGGGCGTGGCCGTTCACCTACAATTTAAGGGGCAAGGCCCAGTAGGCACATAATTCACAGGCCACCATCTCCTAGCCAGAATCTATATGTAAACTACTATACAAATAAAAATAAAAGATATGACTGGGCGTGGCCGTTCACCTACAATTTAAGGGGCAAGGCCCAGTAGGCACACAATTCACAGGCCACCATCTTTTATCTGGAATCTTCTTAAAATATGTAAACTAATGTGCAAAAAAAATAAATTACTGGGCATGGCCGTTCACCTACAATTTAAGGGACAAGGCCTAGGTGGGTGTTTCATAAAGCTGTTCATAAGTTAAGAGCGACTTCAAGAACGACTGGTGATCCCTTCTTGCGGTAAGATGTATATTGAATTGGCGATGATTTAGCGCGTAAGAAAGGATCACCAGTCTTTCTTTAAGTCGCTCTTAACTTACGAACACCTTTATGAAATTACACCCAGAAGGCACATTATTCACAGGCCACAATCACCCAGCCAGAATCTATTTAAATATGTAAACTACTATACAAATAAAAATAAAAAGATATGACTGGGCGTGGCCGTCCACCTACAATTTAAGGGGCAAGGCCCAGTAGGCACCTAATTCACAGGCCACCATCTCACAGCCAGAATCTATGACAAGTGGAATGCCTCTGGCCGTCTCACCTGCATCACGCGGTTCAATACAGCAGCAGTGCTGATTTTGAATACTACTCTAACTCGCACAAGATGTTCAGTGACACATGGTTACTCTTATGTCCACTTTTTATGAACTAGACCAATAAACTTACAGAGATATGATGGTTATTCAACAAAAAACCCCAACATGGCCAAAGTTCATTGACCTTACATGACCTTCGACCTTGATCATGTGACCTGAAACTCGAACAGGATATTCAGTGATACTTGATTACTCTTATGTACAAGTTTCATGAATCAGATCCATAAACTTTCAAAGTTATGATGGTAATTCAACAGATACACCCAATTCGGCCAAAGTTCATTGACCTTTGACCTTGGTCATGTGACCTGAAACGCGCACAGGATGTTCAGTGATACTTGATTACTCTAATGTCCAAGTTTAATGAACTAGACCAATAAACTTTCAAAGTTATGATGGTAATTCAACAGATACCCCCGATTCGGCAAAAGTTCATTGACCCTAAATGACCTTTGACCTTAATCATGAGACCTGAAACTTGCACAAAATTTTCAGTGATGCTTGATTACTATTGTGTCCAAGTTTCATGAATCAGATCCATAAACTTTCAAAGTTATGATGGGAATTCAACAGATATCCCCAATTCGGCCAAAGTTCATTGACCCTAAATGACCTTTGACCTTGGTCATGTAACGTGAAACTCATGTAGGATGTTCAGTGATACTTGATTAACCTAATGTCTAAGTTTCATGAACTAGGTCCATATATTTTCTAAGTTATGATGACATTTCAAAAACTTAACCTCAGGTTAAGATTTCGAAGTTGATTCCTCCAACATGGTCTAAGTTCATTGACCCTAAATGACCTTTGACCTTGGTCATGTGACATGAAACTCTAATAGGATGTTGAGTAATACTTGATTAACCTTATGGCCAAGTTTTATTAACTAGGTCCATATACTTTCTAAGTTATGACGTCATTTCAAAAACTTAACCTCAGGTTAAGATTTGATGTTGACGCCGCCGTCGCCGCCGCCGCCGTCGGAAAAGCGGCGCCTATAGTCTCACTTTGCTTCACAGGTGAGACAAAAACTACCATACAAATAAAATCAAAAAGATATGACTGGGCGTGGCCGTTCACCTACAATTTAAGGGGCAAGGCCTAGTAGGCACATAATTCACAGGCCACCATCTCCTAGCCAGAATCTATATGTAAACTACTATACAAATAAAAATAAAAGATATGACTGGGCGTGGCCGTTCACCTACAATTTAAGGGGCAAGGCCCAGTAGGCACACAATTCACAGGCCACCATCACCTAGTCAGAATCTATTTAAATATGTAAACTACTATACAAATAAAAATAAAAAGATATGACTGGGCGTGGCCGTCCACCTACAATTTAAGGGGCAAGGCCCAGTAGGCACCTAATTCACAGGCCACAATCTCCCAGCCAGAATCTATGAAAACTACCATACAAATAAAATCAAAAAGATATGACTGGGCGCGGCCTTTCACCTACAATTTAAGGGGCAAGGCCCAGTAGGCACATAATTCACAGGCCACCATCTCCTAGCCAGAATTTACTTAAACTATGTAAACTACCATAAAAGTAAAAAAAAGATGAAAATATGACTGGGCGTGGCCATTCACCTACATTTTAAGGGGCAAGGCCCAGTAGGCACATAATTCACAGGCCACCATCTCCCCGCCAGAATCTAACATGTAAGATATGACTGGGCATGGCCGTTCACCTACAATTTAAGGGGCAAGGCCCAGGTGGGTGTTTCATAAAGCTGTTCGTAAGTTAAGAGCGACTTTAAGAAAGACTGGTGATCCCTTCTTGCGGTAAGATGTATATTGAATTCGCGATGATTTAGCTCGTAAGAAAGGATCACCAGTCTTTCTTTAAGTCGCTCTTAACTTACGAACACCTTTATGAAATTACACCCAGAAGGCACATTATTCACAGGCCACAATCACCCAGCCAGAATCTATTTAAATATGTAAACTACCATAAAAATAAAAAGATATAACTGGGCGTGGCCGTTCACCTACAATTTAAGGGGCAAAGCCCAGTAGGCACACAATTCACAGGCCACCATCTCCCAGCCAGAATCTATTTAAATATGTAAACTACCATACAAATAAAAATAAAAAGATATGACTGGGCGTGGCCGTTCACCTACAATTTAAGGGGCAAGGCCCAGTAGGCACATAATTCACAGGCCACCATCTCCTAACCAGAATCTATATGTAAACTACTATACAAATAAAAATAAAATGATATGACTGGGCGTGGCCGTTCACCTACAATTTAAGGGGCAAGGCCCAGTAGGCACATAATTCACAGGCCACCATCTCCAAGCCAGAATCTATATGTAAACTACTATACAAATAAAAATAAAAAGATATGACTGGGCGTGGCCGTCCACCTACAATTTAAGGGGCAAGGCCCAGTAGGCACCTAATTCACAGGCCACCATCTCACAGCCAGAATCTATGAAAACTACCATACAAATAAAATCAAAAAGATATGACTGGGCGTGGCCGTTCACCTACAATTTAAGGGGCAAGGCCTAGTAGGCACATAATTCACAGGCCACCATCTCCTAGCCAGAATCTATATGTAAACTACTATACAAATAAAAATAAAAGATATGACTGGGCGTGGCCGTTCACCTACAATTTAAGGGGCAAGGCCCAGTAGGCACACAATTCACAGGCCACCATCACCTAGTCAGAATATATTTAAATATGTAAACTACTATACAAATAAAAATAAAAAGATATGACTGGGCGTGGCCGTCCACCTACAATTTAAGGGGCAAGGCCCAGTAGGCACCTAATTCACAGGCCACAATCTCCCAGCCAGAATCTATGAAAACTACCATACAAATAAAATCAAAAAGATATGACTGGGCGCGGCCTTTCACCTACAATTTAAGGGGCAAGGCCCAGTAGGCACATAATTCACAGGCCACCATCTCCTAGCCAGAATTTACTTAAACTATGTAAACTACCATAAAAGTAAAAAAAAGATGAAAATATGACTGGGCGTGGCCATTCACCTACATTTTAAGGGGCAAGGCCCAGTAGGCACATAATTCACAGGCCACCATCTCCCCGCCAGAATCTAACATGTAAGATATGACTGGGCATGGCCGTTCACCTACAATTTAAGGGGCAAGGCCCAGGTGGGTGTTTCATAAAGCTGTTCGTAAGTTAAGAGCGACTTTAAGAAAGACTGGTGATCCCTTCTTGCGGTAAGATGTATATTGAATTCGCGATGATTTAGCTCGTAAGAAAGGATCACCAGTCGTTCTTAAAGTCGGTCTTAACTTACGAACACCTTTATGAAACGGCTCCCAGAAGGCACATTAATCACAGGCCACAATCTGCCAGCCACAATCTTTTTTAATATGTAAACTACCATACAAATAAAAATAAAAAGATATGACTGGGGTGCCCGTTCACCTACAATTTAAGGGGCAAGGCCCAGTAGGCACATTATTCACAGGCCACCATCTCCTAGTGAGAATCTATTAGTTTAGAATCATGTAAACTACTGCATAACAAAATCTGCCTGGGCGTGGCTGTTAACCTACAATTTAAGGGGCAAGGCCCAGTGGAAAAAAAATTTCCAGGCCACCATCTTTTATCTGGAATCTTCTTAGAATATGGAAACTACTATGCCAAAAAAATAAATAAAATGACTGGGCGTGGCCGTTCACCTACAATTTAAGGGGCAAGGCCCAGTAGGCACATAATTCACAGGCCACCATCTCCCAGCCAGAATCTATGTAAACTACCATACAAATAAAAATAAAAAGATATGACTTGGCGTGGCTTTTCACCTACAATTTAAGGGGCAAGGCCCAGTGGAAAAAAATTTGCAGGCCACCATCTTTTATCTGGAATCTTCTTAGAATATGTAAACTACTGTGCAAAAAAAGACTGGGCGTGGCCACTAACCTACAATTTAAGGGGCAAGGCCCAGTAGGCACATTATTTCAGGCCACCATCTCCCAGCCAGAATCTATTTCAATATGTTTAACTACCATACAAATAAAGACATAAAAATATTACTGGGCATGGCCGTTCACCTACAATTTAAGGGGCAATGCCCAGTAGGCACATAATTCACAGGCCACCATCTCCCAGCAAGAATCTACTTAAATTATGTAAACTACCATACAAATAAAAAGATATGACTGGGCGTGGCCGTTCACCTACAATTTAAGGGGCAAGGCCCAGTAGGCACATAATCACAGGCCACCATCTCCCAGCAAAAATCTATGAAAACTACCATACAAATAAAAATAATAAAATTACTGGGCATGGCCGTTCACCTACAATTTAAGGGGCAAGGCCCACTAAGGAAATAATTCACAGGCCACCATCTACCAGCCAGAATCTACTTAAAAATATATAAAATACTATGTAAAAAAACATAAATATATGACTGGGCATGGCTGTTCATTTACAATTAAAGGGGCAAGGCCTGGTAGGCACATTATTCACAAGCCACCGTCTCCTAGTCAGAATAAACTTAATTTAAACTACCATACAAATTAAAGATATAAAGATATGACTGGGCGTGGCCGTTCACCTACAATTCAAGGGGCAAGGCCCGGTAGGCATATTATTCACCAGCCACCATCTCATAAAGATGTGACTGGGCGTGGCCGTTCACCTACAATTTAAGGGGCTATGCCCAGTAGGCACATAATTCACAGGCCACCATCTCCCAGCCAGAATCTATGTATGTAAACTACCATACAAATAAAAAGATATCACTGGGCGTGGCCACTCTCAAGGGCCAAGGCCTGGTAGGCACATTATTCACAGGCCACCATCTCCCAGCCAGAATCTACTTATAATAAATGTATATATAAACTACCTTGTAAAAAAATATAAAGATATGACTGGGCGTGGCCGTTAACTTTCAATTTAAGGGGAAAGGCCCCTAAACCAGTTGATCCAATAGCCATTTTAAATGGCTATTTAATAGCCTGTACCATTTGGTTTTAAATGGAAGTATTAATTGGGCAAAATGAATGAAATTAAAATGGATATTAGACTAACTGGCTTAAATAGGAGATGAATTGTTTATAGATGAAATGGTGATTAGACGAAGTGATGACTGAACCAAATTCTTATTGGATCAAAGGCTGTTAGACAAAATTTTGATAGTGTGCACACTACTGCCTGAGTGCCTGGCATGAAGTAATAATACTGGTATCTATCCAAGAACTATCCCACTTTTCATTTAATTTCTCCTGTGATATGACGTGACAATACTTTTGTACTGCATTACACTTTTACCTTCTGGTTACAAAACTTATGACCTTCGAAGTCATCGTACGGCACAAACCCTGAAGGATTCACATACCGTTGCTGCATCTCAGGTTATCATACTCAGTGGGGATTTAATGACCTTTTCGCACTAAAATTCCATTTATAATATTCTATTTTATTCTATTCTAGTTGTCTTCCATGTATTCTGGTTACAAAACCTATGACCTTCGAAGTCATCATATGACACAAACCCTGAGGGATTCACATACCGTTGCTGCATCTCAGGTTATCGCACTCAGTGGGGATTTAATGACCTTTTAGCACTAAAATTCCAGTTATTCTGTTCTATTTGTCTTCTGACTCTCTTCTATCTCCATGTAGCTCAATATTTTGGCCTGCCGAATTCTACTAGAGACTACTCCCACTACAGAGGTTTTGGGCTGGTTAAAAGCATGGACCTATTACGAGATAGGTCCATGTTAAAAGCAACTCTAAATATTACAGTCATAAAGCTGCACCAGGGCCCTGTCTTACAAAGAGTTATGATTGATCCAATCAACCTCAACTAAATGTATGGAAAGCCAACAATGCCAACATCTATAACTTATGAATGATTGTTCAAAATGATCTCTATATATATTTATATATTCACTGTTGTCTTGACAATTCAGTACATGTACTTGTATGCTCCTCTTTGACATACCGTCCATATATTTTCTGAAGAAAAAAATTATGACATTGATGGATTTCCATATCGCTGAGGTTGATGGGATCAATCGTAACTCTTTGCAAGACAGGGGCCCTGTTCTGGCCAAAAACACACTTCACACAACCACCCATATTGTGGAGTGACTTAGGAATTGGGCTGGCCAAGGCAATACCAAAGATTTCAAACTGTCAGATTTGGTCAGACCTAGGGTGCATTTCACAAAGAGTTTACAACTATTGTAACTTTGCCATATTACCATGGTAACAATGGTCACTATTAGTCTGCTATGCAGACTCTGAATGGCTTGTGAGGTGAGATCTGTTACTGGTTGGCGAAACAAACTAGCCTGAAAGGGCGAGCGAAGAAGCCACATCTGCAGCCACAGTAGACCTAGACCCCTGTTACATCTGAGAGATTCCCTACCTCGGGCCGGCCCGGGGCCTACCTCGGGTCGGAAAGAAATCAGATGTAAACATCCCAAACCTACCTCGGGCCACCTTTTAGCGAACCTACCCGAGACCACATCCAGAGGTAGTCTCGGGAAGGTATCGGGCCGGCCCCGGTCCACCGATTGGTAGATGTAAACACACACAAGCTTTCGAACCTATCTCGGTCCGTTCGCCAGCTGTCAAATTACGTCATATAGTGCGTGCTATCCCCTCCCCAGCCCCGTCGTTCTTCGAATGTTTTTGCGGCATGTGACATGTGAATTGTGATTGATAAAGTCTTTGATTTGAGTGAAAAGAAGCATTTTAAACGTATCCTTTTCAAGTAGATCATATCTTCCACGACTGCTGGGATCATCAGCATTCTTTCAGAATCTCGGGTAACTTCAATTAGCGCGCGCGAATTATTCGGAGATAGATCGAGAGCGCCTTTTAAAGGTGTCAGCAATCGGATGCCGCTCGAAACAGTACAGATAGGGTGATAGGGGAGGGAATGAACACTGTGATGTAAACAGACCACATTTCGGACTCGGTCCGTTCGCGAAGCTAATCCACCAATAATCCAGTCAAGGTTGCAAGTGGACTCGGTCGGGTCTCGGGTAGGAAACTTTCAGATATAACAGGGGTCTTAGTGTGCTATGCAGGCTCCTTGAATCAGCTGTGGTACACACACTGCAGATGTGGGTCTACATTTGTAGACTAGGTCACAATCAAGGTAATGGCAAAGCTAGTTAATACAACTCTTCAAGAAATCAACAGGACCTGAATGCCGAACCAACTTTCACATCTGAATTTATAGGCTGCCTAAAAATATCGTTTTGGCTGGGCAAAATGTTTGGGCCAGCCATAAATAAAGCTCTCAATGAATAGGTTTTGTAACCTACATGTACATGTACAATGAATAAAACAAAAACACTGGTTTAGTAGTAATATATATTGAAGCAGCTTTGCAGTATATTGCAGATGTGGAGAAGACACATGATAGCATCCATAAAGCAGGGTGCTACATAACTTTTTAAATAGTTGAAATATACTTGCCCAAAAGTCTATTTCACTTGCCCGAAAAAATCCTTAAAAAATTGTTTTACCTCTTTAAAAGAAAGTTTTGCAGTGTTATAAACCATTGATCTTTTTCTCTTTTGACATGAACTGATCTACCTTGTTATTGCATTTCTTTTTCCAAATTGATCTTATCTTGCCTGCCATGACTAAAATTATGGTCAATATCAAAACGACCCTAATTTTGGTCATTCTACTGAAAGAATTTCACTTGCCCAATTCGGGCAAGTGGTTTCGGTCTTTACTTCAAAACACTTGCCCGACCCTTACTTTTACTTGCCCCGGGCAATCGGGCAAGTGCTTATGTAGCATCCTGCATAAAGGTGCAGTAGCTACTTTATATTTCAATCTCAAACCATCTGCTTTTAAATTGTACAGGGTTCCCGGCTTTCAAGAACACAAAATTCCCTCATTTTTCTCTGATGAAGTTTAAAAATTCCCTGATAATTATTTAAACCCATTCCCAGTTTCACATGTTTTCTAAAAAAAAATTGTTTCAGTGAATTACATCTATTTTCAGTATAAAAACAATTATGCAAAACTAACTAGTCCAACCATAACCAGTCATTCAATGGATGTTGTTTTGGTATGCAACAAAATATAACAGAGTCAGACTGACTACCATGCTTTCGACTTTTGGGCTGGTCAAATTTCCCTGATTTTCCCCTCCTTTGAGGCATTTTCCCTGATTTGAGGTATTTTTTATCAAAATTCTGATTTTTCCCTGACTGTATAAAAAAAGGTTAAATAATTTTCCCGATTTCCCTGATGGGCTGGGAACCCTGTTGTACTGACTACCTTCAATGGTTAAACAAAAATTTAACTCTGCCAAGTTCAAATTGATTTTTTCCTTATGTTTATAATGCAAAAAGAGTAGCTGTTTTTTTAATCAATAAAACTGACAGGCAAAAATGTCAACAAAAAAGGGAACCTGGCAGAAATCAGTGTCTAGAGACAATCAATATCATCGAATGTTGTCTGTACAGTACTGAGAGAACCCTAGACAATGTCATCAAAACTGGCGGTATAGATTTCATTCACACCCAACAAACACATCCACGTTGAAGTCTGCAAGGTTTGTATCTATTGATTTTTATGTTTTTTCTTCTTTAAAGATTGCATGATGATTTCTGCCATAGCAATGTGCAGGACAAAAAGCTCAAATAAACAAATAAAGAGTTCAAATCATTTAATGTCAGCATGGACCTACTACTCTCCATGATTTCAGAAATGATAATATAAAATAAAAGTAATAACCAACCTACTTTTATATAAAGTCGATAATTATTCATATTTGAACCAGAGACCTCACGAACGAATCCCTTTTTGAACTGGCCAACAATAAACAAATTTGCATGCAAAGTGAATCAGGTTATTTTACCTCAAATTGGTCAATTCATTAACCAACATTGGTATTTGTTATTAAAAAAGGAGTGTACAAGAACATGTATTGAAGATGGTGGTTCCACATCTAAGAAGGTTTCTAATTGTTGATGGCATGTTAAATGGATGGTTAAGGGTTAAAACCCTATGAGCAATTGAAAGCGATACTCAGCGGGAAGCTGTCAAAGTTATAAATTGAGCTGTCTGCCCCTGTGAAAAGATTCAGGATTCGTCCCTCTCCAGTTTCAACCTAGATGACATGAGAAAACATCTCTCAAAAACAACACAAGGATGAGAGAGACATGGCACAAAACTGTTATGTTGTACTGTAGGTGACATTGAACTGGCCTATATACAAAACAATACGTACAGTAGACCAAAGAGACCAAAGCACAATAAAAACAAGTTTCTCAAAATAGCAGGCCTATAGAAATGTTGATATCAAGCGCAGTCATGGGTAAACTACATTCTTTGAAACTATTTATGGACTGGGTAATCATTATATGGTGACACACCATTTGCACCGGTCTTACATGTAATATCTCTTGAGGGCAAAGGGTGGGAATTACATGTACATATAGGATTGAAATAGGGTTTTTGGTTCAGAATAATGTTATGACATAAGGATTTAGGGTTAGTTTTGATGTTAGATTTTATGGTTGGATTAATGTTCAAATTTTCCATTGGAGCAACTATTGCCAGAGTGAATGTCATGGAACCATTCATTCTACTGCCCAACCAAAATGATATGACTGTAAAGTAAATCTTGGTTTTGATTTGAATAACCCATCTCAATCTAAATTTAGGCATACTGTACCAACTCACAGCATGTAAAAAAATAGCCCCCCCCCCTCAAGTCCTCAACTATTCATGTATCTGGCCAGGTTTGATTATAATGCAACATTCTCAGCAGTGTAATTACGTGTACTACATGTACATGTATCTCTTCTCTTTACTGTAAGCTCTGATTATTAAGTTTTCTTTCTTCGGCTTTCAGAATTTTGCCATTTTGAAATTCATTAAAAGCTATTAAAAGATAAGAACTCTTTTTTAATTAAACATGTACATGTAGATGTAAAATCTAAAAGGGTTTATACATGTTATCAACCGACTGGTCTCCCGGAGTCTGACTTTGGATGTTCCACTGCAAAATTATTCAGTGGAAAAGTCGCAATCCAAGCAAACAAAACAAAGTGGATATTCATGTATTTGACCTTTATCACTACGATAGAAACACAAATAAATGCAGAATTCCTGGTAGTGTGAACTGGGATACACATCGGTTCCATGACGTTTGCTCCGGCGACAATTGCTCCTATGGAAAATCTGCACGTTAAACCAAACATAAAACCTAGCCTCCAAAACTAAATAAACTCTAATCTTTATTTTTACATTATTCTGAACCAAAAACGCCATTACAATACTACATTTTTGTATCTCTAACCCTACGCCCACTGAGATATTAAGACCAGAGCAATTGTCACAGGAGCAAATGTCGTGTCACCTACACATCTACTCTACATACAGAAACACACGTATCAATCCATACTCGTGTGAACAGGGTCCCATACAAACCAATACCCTGGATAACCAGGGTCCCAAGGATACATAGTCAGTATGCCTCAGCATCACGATACAGTAGGAAGTATGGAAAGCGTGTCCCTTTCACGGATATGATAACAACTCCCACCAACAAGAAATGGTGTGTACAATGTACTTGTTGTATGTACATGTATGTACATATCAACAGATACATGTATGTAAAATCAACATCATAAAAATTCAAAGGCCTGAAATGCCGAAGTCAAGGTTAATTCAGACTCAGAGTTGTGGTTTAACTCTGGATAGCCAATTCTATAGGCAATCGTGGCATAAATCTGTAACAGTTGAATTTCAATTACAAAGGACTGGTGAGTGAAGGGGGGGGACATAAGTGGTACACCATACAAGGACATGCTGTTTTCAGGCCCTGTTTATTAGTTTTATCAATTATAAAGCTAAGATGTACTTTACAAAGCATAGCATTACAAAGAATAATAACTTTGGCGATAAAATTAATTGTCAATTTTAAGCTGGATATCAATTCATTCAACAAGTACGACTATACTCAACAGAAGAAGACATTTACTCAGGACAATATGCATGCCTCCTTGATTGATCGATGCCAGGTTCCGAAAGTTCTTTTAGATTGATTTGAATTTCCATATTTTCAAAGATAGTCCATTCCCTGTTCTCCAGTACTATATATCTAGTTTCAAGAACGGAATTAATTGCTATTGCGTGTTGGGTGATCGCATGTCAAAAGAACATTAAATATACTAGCATAGCCACACATTAACGTTCTTAGACTTCTCAGAACACTGTCATGTATGTCACACTTGTCCCATAAAAAATACAGATTACAAGAAACTTGTTCAGACCTCAAAAGATTTATGTATGTGGTTATATTCCCTGTTTGTAATGGTACATGTACACTGGACTGTCCTAAATTGGGGGATGGGACATTTCCTATCATCATAGGCAGAAGTCGTTTGTGGGGGCTGACCACGGGATATTATGCAATTTTGGGGAAAAGATCTCAAGTATTAAGTCTTAAAGAAGTCATAATTCTATTCAAATATTATATCAATTTTGCAAAATGTATCCTACATCAGCCCTGAAAAATATGCACTGCATTTGATGAAAATTATAATACTGAACAAAATATGATACAAACAAAAATATACAACATTCAATATTTTTCTAGAGGGTGGCAGCTACCCCAACCTACTACAGTATACCCATGTAACAACGCATTATCTTGGAAAATGGAAAAAGAGATCTATTGTAGATGCAACCTCTTCGGAGAAAGATCTGAATAGTGTCACAGTGTACCACGATGTACACTTCTCAGAATTGATATGTACAGGTACTGGAACTTTATAAGAAACTCTGTATACATGTAAAGATCTTAATATAAAAATTTAGAAATACCACAAATTTTTTACAGATCTACTAATTAAGATGGATCTTTAGTGAACATGTACATGTACATATTAAAGGCATGCATAAGTGCAATCTCCAGGTAGCCTAATTTTGACCCTTCATTGGTCAAGTCCACCCCAGAAAAGTGATGATTTGAGTAAATAGAGAAATATCAAACAAGCATATCGCTGAGAATTTTATTAAAATCGGATGTAAAAAAGGAAAGTTATGACATTTTAAAGTTTCGCTACCTTTCACAAACGATGATATGCAAATGAGAAAGCCCATGATGTCCCTCACTCACTATTTCTTTTGTTTTATATTGTTTGAATTATACAATATTTCAGTTTTACAGATATGACAGTAAGGACCCACTTGACTGAACCATATAATATTGAACAATGCTAATTCCACATGTTCAGGGAGGAATTAATTGTTGTTTCACATGACAATGAGGAGACAATTAGAATATTCCTATCTCATGTAATAAAATACAAAAGAAATAATGAGTGGATGACGTTATCAGTCTACTCGTTTGCATACCAACCAGGATGTGCATAGAAATGTTTTGTGAAATTTAGTGAAAATTCAAAATGTCATAACTTTCTTTATATTTTACATCCGATTCTGATCAAATTTTTAGCGTTTTACTTGTTGGATTTTTCTCTTTATATTCAAATAAATTTTTCATTTGGGTGGACTTGTCCTTTAAACTAGGGAAAATTTGACCCCAACCACCCCCCCCCCTTCAATTTTTTTACTAATCCACAACTACATGGTTTTTTGGCTTAAAAGCCTGCGCATCTTTTGGTATTTTGGTACCAAATTTTAAGAATCGGTCATGGGCCGTGAGGTCAGCACTTTTTGTATTAATCGCATGTACAGATGTACATGTATGTAAATTGCAAGATTAAAAAAAAGACTACCGGTAGATATTTGTTTACAAACATACATACATGTACAGGTGTATATCTAAAAAATAACTTTCATGAACTGCAAAAAACACGGTGAATTTTGCATCCAAAGCCATTTGAATGAATGAGATTTCCCCAGATCTAAAATTGGTATAGAAATAATAACACAATCAATCAGCTGGTTTCATCACATCACGTTGAATATCAAGGATGGTCAAGAAATCGCATAATATTGGTAGATTTGGTTTATTTTCATTAAAGGGGAAGTTCACCCTGACAAAAAGTTAATTGTAAAAATAGCAGGAAAAATGATAAAAAATATTGCCGAAGGTTTGGGAAATTCATCAAATAATTAAAAAGTTATTACAATTTCTATTATTTGATTTGTGACGTCATATGCGAGCAGCATTCCTACATAGCAAATGGTAAAAAATTAATGAAATGTCATTTTCTCAGAAAATTGAAAATGGTTTTCACTGTACCTTTTGTATATCAATAGACAAATCATTTCACATCCGATCATGAATAGAAAACAAAATTAAGTCATCAGGAACCATCAAAAATTGGAAATTCATGCATTTTATATTACATAACACATGGGGCAGCTGCTCGTTTATGACGTCACATATCCAAAACTTTGAACTCTAATAACTTTCTTACTCTTTAACGGATTTCCCTCAAACCTTCACCAATATGTTTTACTATTTTTTCTGCTATTTTTACAACAAAGTTTTCTTCGGGGTGAACTTCCCCTTTAAGCATCAGGTAAATTGTACCCCGACAATTGTATGTTTTAAGCGTCTGGTAAACTGCACCTAATATTTCATGCATTTAGGGCCCCCCTATTTTCAAATGGTCGAATTAAGAGTTTGCCCAACCTGACACAATATTAAACCTGATGCTACATGTATGTCACAAGACATTTCAATGATGCTTTTCCGTGTAAAATCAATAGAAACTGAATTCTAAAACACATTCAATCATAAAAACACAACACAACAGAATAAAAAGCACACAAAATTTGACTCACTGAAAAGACTAAACAGGGTCATGTTTCATATTGAATTTAACAAACACAAAATAACAAATTTACCATCAGCCAATCACATAGAAGGATTTCAGTAGCTTTTATCATTGAGAAAAGCTTTTTACTCACCATAGGCGGTGTTGATCTGCGATTGATCTGTAACATTGTATGCACTCTCTCTATGGTAGGAGGGTAGACGATGACATCAATGATGTCATCAAATGCAAAGGATTCCACAACATCTTCATTCTGAAAATTTTAAAAACATAAAAAGACATAACATATTCATTCATTCATTCATTTATTCAATTTTTCCAACAAAATTAAGAAGCAATAATTACAATAAATAAAATATAACATCAGAAAATACAAATGATAAATATTCAAATAAACCAAATATAAAGAATATGCACCTGGTACAGAAGATAATATATCAAAAATGTTGGAAACACGGAGTGGTCCACTGAAAAGCAAGGCTTGTAAAGTGTGGACCACTCAAGTAAAATTATGCAAGATTTCTGAATACTATGCAAGATTTCTGAAAGCATGAATCACATTTTCAAAAAAAATCATGAGGGCTGATTCAAAACATTCATCAAACCGTTTCAAACGCCTTTTGAGCAAGCATACATGATGTAGCCGATTCGTCCACTTATCACACAGTCTAATGCCATTTCCTCCATCCACATTTGGTCCAATAACTATTTGGTCCAATCATCACTTCGTCTAATCACCATTTCATCTATTAACTTTTCATCTAATAACCAGTTGGTCTAATATTGGTCTAATACAAGGGATGCCAGTTGGAATTGATCAGAGGGCCTGAAAATCACCTAGAATACAATATTTTGTACACAAAAATACTACATGTATAACTAATGTATGGCCTGAAAATCAATTGCCAGAGCCTGAATTCAGGCTTTTGCCTGAAAAATGGTTAGAATGATTTTCTTTCATATAATATCACATAGATCATCGATCAACGACCTTATAGTATTAAATGTTTTGTTTTGTTCGGTTTTTCATAGAAAAAAAAGGAACGAATATACAAAAAATGATTGAAAAAAGGGAAGAAAAAAAAATAGAAATAAAAAAATGAAAATAATATTATTCCATAAAATGGTCACCCAAATCTTTATACAGTGAGTGGCAAAGATAGTCAATTATGACTTATTGCCAAATAAAAACAAGGAATGGAATGGCATCCCTGTAATACCCTTTTCTTTTCATTCATTTTGCACAATTAATACTTTAGTTTAATTACATGTAGACCAAATACATGTAGAAATAGCTATTGGACCAACTGGTTATTAGACAGAATGGCATTAGACTAAATGAAAGAAGACCATGTGGTGAGTAGACCAACTGATGGTAGAAGAAATGGTAGTAGACGAGTTGGCAATTAGACGGATAGGCAACTAACGAATTGGAAATAAACCTATACATTGCATGTATATCAATTTTTTGTTTTTCCTTTTTGACAACAGTTTGACCATATGAAAAAAAACTTTCCCCAAAAGTTGCTGAAATTTAACATGAAGAATACAGGGCTCGAATTAATCCAAGGCCATCCAAGGCCATGGCCTTAGATGCCCTCAGAAATGGCCTTGATGCCCTTTCAAATATTTGTAGACTTAAGGCCAAAATAACTGCCCTTTTTTGCTGTGGCCTTGGTGCCCTGCGGTAATCCAGTGCATGTGCCCCATTGAAAAGTGCATTTATTATTGATGCCCTTTTTTTGGTGGCCTTGGATGTCCAATAAAATGAAAACTGCCTCCCCTTTCCCTTAAGTGCCCTTTTTAAAAATGGCCTTGCCCCTTTAAATTCTTAATTCGAGCCCTGAGAATATTCACCCCTATCCTGACTCTGATTTATGATGTTAAACTCGGTAAATATTGTAGTCCCATATGTAGATTTTCATGTGTTGCCTTCTAATGTCCCTGTGTTGACTAAGTGTTAAACGATCAATAACAATCAAAACGATAATGATTAATGATCGTTTTCAATTTAATGAATTTGCAACACCATGGAAGTCTCAATGTGGGATTGTAATATTTACCGATTGTAACACCATCAATCAGAGTCAAGAAAGAGCTGAATATTCTTCATTTTCCTGACAGTTTTCACATTATTAACAATTTCAAGAAATTATGGAAAATAAATAGCCATTTCATGGATCTAAAAATGCAAGTAAAATGTGAAATTTAAGCAATTCTTTTGTAAACTAGGTCTAAAGTTTTTTGTGTTTTTTTTAAGCAGGAGCGCGATATTTTGTTAACGTAATGACTCAGGCCTAGTTTCACCACAGATTAAAATAACACAGCTATTGTATTTACAATTTAAAGAAAATCTACAATTCAGCATACATGTATATGTACACAATGTATCCAACTTGATTTAAGCTCCTCAAGGAGAGCGAGGAGCTAAATTAAGCCCCTCGAAAAAATAAGGAGAGCGATTTATTGAGCTCTACGAAATAATAAATTATGTGAAAGACTGCTTTATATACGTATGGAAAATACAATCAATGTTTCGAACAGACAGTGATTTATTAAAATAAAGAAGGAAATGGATTAAAATACTATTTTCTATACAGTTGGAAAGTTTCTAGGAAAGGGATTTATTTACTTTCTACTTTACTTTTTATGTTCTCCAACCTTTAATTGCCTTTCACATAAAAAAGTACATGTAGGCCTATATCAAGTAAAAAACAATTTTTCCAGGGATTTTTTTTTCGAATTTCAGGGCTCTTTTGAACATTTCGGGGCTTTTAAATTTAGGCTTCTGACTGAGTACAATTTACAGCACATGTAGGTAGAATTATTTAACAAAATAAGAACAATTTTCAAAGCAATTTTTCTTCTTACCCCATATGCTAACTTCTTCTTCGTGACTCCTTTGATACCACTGACTTCATAGATGTCTCCATTTACCATTGTGAATTGTTCGATCCCCCACTTTGATTTCATCTCCTCGCTCAGTGACACAAGAAACATCACCCGGAAAGCAAATGCCTCTCTCGGGTCGTCGCGGAAGTCTTTGAGAGCAGTCCGTACTTTTCTTCGCAGCTTTACTTTGTCCCACCATGAGAGTCCCTCACTGAGGGACTTGGGCAAGAAGCGTCCAAAGCGCATTCTTCCATTCAGATTGGTCAAAGTGTTGCCATCCTCTTTGACATGCTGCATGAAGTCCAACACCATGAGGCCAAGCGATTCCTCAGTACTCAGTCCCAGAACCTCATCGTTGAGGAAACTCTCTCTGTACTGGTGAAACATGTAGTTCACAACATTCTCTTCCAGGAGCATGAACCTCTGCGAATCGCCCGAAGGGCACATGGTGGCCGTGTGGAACCGCACGCGGTACTCAAGCTCCTGGGACGGGTTCTGCCTCTTGGAGAGGATACGAGCCGTTGGGCACAGCCATACCTTTTTGGTCTTATCGTAAAGGGCAAAGAGATTGCTCGTCAGCCGCAAAATGCCACATTCCTTTGCAGCCTTGGTGCAGATGTGCTCCACAGTCAGCCCTTCGCGCCACGGGATCACCAGATTACCTCGCATGTAGGTATGGACGTCGACAACATTTGGCTCCATTCCGTTGGGTGTGCCCGGGGATTCCCGAGAACTACGGATGGAGGGCAAGTGCAGCATGTTGACCATGTGTCTAACGCTCAGTTTCTGTGTCATCAATAAAACTTACACCAACCTCTGCAAACGACGAGCAGCAACTGGACAAACCTTTACTTTGATCATATTGCACATTTTAAAATTAAAAGTTCTTCTGCAGAAGACGTTTACATCAAGGTATCGCAGCAAGGTCCGTACCACTATCATTTGCTATATCATCACCGTCGGAAGTCATTCTACACATAGCATGTGTCAACTCCCAAAAACTCATCAACATGAACCCAAGGGTGATCTTCTGAAGTTGTCTTCATGGTAAATCATGGTTTCAGCTTGAAGAGGCTTCCACTGTAGGACCTATAGGAGGGAGACAGAAAGAATACATGAATACATTGAGTGAAAAAATCTGTACATCTTGAGCACTGTAATAATAATTCTCATCTTGGTAAAATTATGATACCAAGTGATCATTTCATCAATAATCAATAACATGCTTATTTTTCCGGTATTTCATACTTTAAAATAGTCAGAAAACTGAGTGGAATAATGGAACACTTGTACTGTACATGTAAAGCACCAAATGTTAGAATTATTATTATCATTATATAAAGTTTTATCACTGATTTTCACTGACCAATCAGATGCAAGGATTTGCAGTATCTGTCGGTGAAAATCCTGAAAAAGCTTTTCATGAATTCAGTTAAAATTGAGGTAAAGACCAGAATCAGAAATATCCACAGAAGTCTTTAAAAAGTGAAGAATCTGAGCCATTATGAATATGATATCACTCCACGTGAACTTTCAGTCCTTTGAACATCAGTTTTCATTTCCTTGTTGTATTCATAGAAAAAAAATCTAAATTCACTATTTTAAAATTCCTTCTGTCTGAGAAAAAAAGGCCAGTAGAATTTTCTCTTAGTGTGAGCAAAATATTTTAATAATTTTTTAAAAACCAACCCCGGACATTACATTCAGTCTTAATTTTACTGTTTCAAGGATTTGGGGTAATTATGCTAGATCCAAACATACTGTACATGGATCATACATGTACATGTACAGTACCACACAAACATAAGCTGTCCTGCAGAATTCCTACATTACGGGACTTACATGGAGCAAAACAGATACAGAAACATATGATTTTCATAATTATATTCATTTGTATCAGTATCACACACACCATTTTTTATAATTCTATAAGACTTCCACAAAATACCTCTATCAAGAAAAGAAAAAAAATATTCTTGTTCAGATCACATTCAGAGAAGAGCACACATCATACAACGTTCTTCAAACATCTTAGAAATTGAAATATTCATATCAGACTTCAAAGAAATTTTTACCGGTAATACAATGTCGTCTTCTCACATCACGACCCTACTCATACTCAGTGACATAGCACTGTAAAATGTATGAAACGTGATTTTATTCATATCACCTTCAATATTTTTTTTAAATTCCATCAGACTTGGAATACCTCCAGGCTCCATCAAGAGAAGGAAAAAAAATATAAAGATATTCTTGTTCAGATCAAATTCAGTGATGAAGAGTACACATCAAACAATGTTCTAAAAGCACTGAAATACTGTATTCATATCAAGCTTCATCAAAGAAATTTGATAGTCTCTTGACACCATGACCTTCTCATACAAGTATTGTACTCGTTGACATATCACTGTGCACTGTTTATTTGGAAACAATTCATGCTTCAAAATGGTGCAACTAATTTCATATCAAATTTGCTTGATATGTCTAAGGGTGTGTTCATTGTCAGTTTCCAAATTTAAATGGCAACATGAATCATGATTGAATACGTGATTACAAAACTCGTATAATGAGAAAAAAGAAGGGTGAGTTCAACGTCCTCCATTCCCATTCGTCTTTCAAATCCAGATTCGGAAGAAAATTTAATCATCGAAAAAATGCATTTGTTTGGTACATAACAAATATTTGACAATATGTAAATGAACATAGTTGTATATAAATGAATATAAAGGTTGCAGGGGTTGCCATTTTCAGGCCTAAACTTTAAACATTATAAAGAAATAATGATTAATAGCTTCAGGTCCTTTAAAAAAAAGCAAAAAGGCAAAATTGGGAGGGAACTGAATTCCTAATTCTCATAGCTTTTTTTACTATTTGCTCCTTTCACAATTGGTGGTGCGTTTACTTACAACCATTGCGATTGTGTGCAACGTATATTGTGCCCAAATGATCGCAAACGATCGCAAGAGCAATTGTGAAAGCCCCACTCTCTGCAGATTGGATTTGATATTATAAATCAAATACTCATATATATTATTGTTATTACTGTACACGGTATTCAATGCAATGAAAGTACATATAATTTATTATAAATACCCATTCATATTACACTGTAATGTCATTACAAGTAGGCCAACAGGTAATTCAATACATAGGTTGATCACTGACCTACATCATGTACATACTTTGGCCAAATCCTCTTTTTATCCATTTCCTCAACAATAAATGAAAGGGAAAACAGCTGTCCCATTATCATACACTATGCAAACAATGTCAATCATCTGTACAGCACTAGTCAAAGAAACTGGCCAAACAAGGGGTTTATCTGCCCAACACATTATGAACATACACAACATGAATGTACTACTCACATGTATGTTCACATTACAATCATGCAGATCATACGCTGCAACCCAGGACTTTGCAAAATTGGATGTTTTGAGTAGTATACAATCATCCTATGATACAGGAGCAAGACATGAGAAAACGATAGGCTAATTTCTAAGCTGCTTAATACAACAAGTAGTGATGACTGTATGAGGAGCAGCCAGCTTCCTCTTCATATGTGCGCACACATGAACCAGGTATGATAGCCAGGCTGATATATCAAGCTGAGCTGTGCCAAGACAACGCACACACATACTAATGTTGCGCTCTGTGTGTGTTTGTGTGTGAGAATAATACAAACAGCTGGTAGTAGTAGACCCTGTTCACACTATTTCTGTGTGAGAAATATATCAAGTAGTAAAAGACCCTATTCATAATGTCGCTCTTTCTGTATGAGAATAATTTGTGTACAACACATACATGTACATGATATATCGTGCTCAGTGTAGGAATAATAAATACTGAATGACTGTAAAAACAGCTGGTAGGAGTACATGAAGATCATGTTTATTCTCTCTATTCTGTGTGAGAATAATACTGTATACTGGAGCAGGGGCCGCAGAATGGTTTTCAAAGTGGGGGGGGGCTAAGCCAAAAGTGGGGGGGTTGACCATGCAAAAAATCACAATCATATGGTAATTTTTACCTTTTTGAACAGTTTTGGAAAAAAGCCCCCCCCCCCACGGCCCCTGCATGTCATACTGTTTATGTTTCTCTTTCTGTACAAGAATCTACATGTATAGACCTAAAGTCGGATGTACCAGACCTTGTTGAAACTGTATTTCAATGTTTTTCTGGTGGAAGTATCAGAAAATTAGAACTGCATAGTAGCCTACATGTAAATCATGTTCACACTCACTACATGTACATTTACAGTGTATGTATGTGTTTGTGTAAAGAATACTACATACAGGTACAGCAGGTAGAAAAAGACCCTATTCACACAGTCTATACATGCATCAATGTGTGACAGAACCTGGGTGAGAGTTAATATCAAACCATGTTCACAACATTAAATTAATATGTGTGAGAATGATACAAACAGCTGGTAGTGCACATAGCAGACCTGTTCACACTGTCATATCATAATTGCTCTCTCACTCTGTCTTGCTCTCTCTTCGTAGTATACCATGTTCACACTTTTTTACACTAGTGTTGCTCTCTGTGTAATATTACAAACAGCTCATAGGTGTAGACCCTTTTCACACTGTTCATATTACTAGTAATGTATGCGAAAATAAGACATACATGTACAACTGATATTAGACCCTGTTCACAATGTTAAAAAAGGTTAATTGCTGTGTGCGTATTAAAGAGTGAGAAAGTATTTCCAGAAGCTACCAGTAATACCATGTTCACACTGCCATACATGTATGTGTGAGAAAAGTATGACTGGTAGCAAGTAGAAGGGGCAGCATTTAGCACAGGTACCAAAGCATTCAAGAAATGTTTTCTAATACCAGGTACTCATTTTACTACACCTGGGTAAAGAGTGGCAAAGGCAGATAAATTGTAATGCCTTGCCAAAGGACACAGGTGCTGTAATGGGATTTGAACCCTGGAACTTGTGGTTCAAAGTCAGCAGACTTATCACCTGAGCCACATCACCTCTACGGTCTCTTAAATACAGGTACATGTATATCTTTGGATGACAATAGTTAAAAGTAATAATGGTGATGTATGCACACACCATCCAAAGACACTCATTTTTTTATAGACACAGAAATCTAAAAAAGGTCTACATACAAATGTACAAGAGTACAAACTCTGTAGATCACAAGGTTCCGAGACAAATTTCTTCCTCATAACTATTACATCAAAATGCTGGCAGGGCATTTATCTACACTTGCCTCACTCAACCCAGGGGAGGAAAATAGGTACACCTGGAAGAAATTTTTTCCTTAATATTCGAGCCATCATCAGCAGTTACACTGAAGCCCTGGTGAAAATACATGGATGCAGGCCAAGGAAAAGGGAGAGATGTATCATACTTTTTTTACAACATTAATGTACAAGGAACGAACAAGTTCATTTCTAAGCTCTATCATTGTCCATATTAACAAATTTATTCAAAATTGAAAACATACTGTATCTCTCTAGTTAAGAAAATTTTCTGAGTAGAATATATAAAAGTAAAAAGAGCTTTGAACAAGCGCAGCTAATTCATACAAAAGCTGCACATACATACATGTACATGTACACATTAATGTTTATTATGTGAGATCTCAAAGAGCTGTTGATGTCTTGTCAACCACACAAACCAACAGATGAATGAATGCTGGCAGTCATCAAAGGAATTCCCAGACAGAAAATTATATGATTTTATTAACACATTTTAAAGTAAAATCAGACAAACACTGAAAAGTAAATCAAAATTTAACAAGGAATACAAAGTTTATGATTTTGATAGTTCAAAGTTTTGTATAAATACATAAATTCCAGTGAAACATATGCATAATACATACTGGTAACAGAAACTTTTTCAAATTTTTCAACTACTGCCGAAATCGTAGATAGGCTGGCACTGCACATATATTTTCCGGGGCTCTTTTGAGAACTTCATCAACGAAATCGCCCCGAGAACCTACATGTAGGGGTAATTTTTTCCCCAATACATTGTTTGCAACAACAAGATGAAAGTGAAATCGTCTAACTGTTTGATTACAAGAAATAACATTCAAATTCTATCCTCCAATAGTATTTTTAAAAAATGAATACAGGTACTGTGTAACAAAATAATATCAATGCTGATATTTAATTTATTACAAGAGAGACATGTGTTTACACACACATATGAAAATTACGTTTGATATCATGTAAGGAAAAGGAAAGTGTGGAGACATCACATTATCAGTCCACCTATTTCATGACGGCATACATGTGTAAACTGCAAGGTTCCCAGTACAAAATAAATAAACAAATTTCCTGATTTTCCCTTAATGAAGTCTCAAAATCATTGCAATTGATTCAACAGTTGTATCAACAGGAACTTCAAAATTTCCTGACTTTTCCCTGATTCGAGGCAGTTTTTATCAAATTCCCTGATTTTTCCCTCACTGGAAATAAGAATAAAAAATTTCCAGATTTGTCTGACTGGGAAAGGGCCCCGTCTTATACAGAGTTGTGATTGATCTACAATCAATGCAACTATGGAAAGCCAGCAATGTCAACGTCTATTGTTGTTTGTTCAAAATATTTTTTTAGATAAGATGTGTATTCATGTACATTCAACTTTTTCCTGACAATTATACTTCTCTCTGTTTTCAAAGGACATTGAAAGAAAGAAAAATTATGACACTGATGGATTTCCATATATTTCAGACTAATCGTATCCTGACAATTATACTTCTCTTTGTTTTCAAAGGACATTGAAAGTAAGAAAAATTATGACACTGATGGATTTCCATATATTGAGACTAATCGGATTAATCGTAAGTCTTTGTAAGACGGGGCCCTGGACTGCCGTCACCAAAAAATATTGCTTATATTTAAAATCAATAACTTTGAGGATTTTTTTTATATTCCTATATAATATTAGTATCCTGCAAATTTGTGAACTAGTTTAATAGCCAGTTCAACTTGCCATTGGTCACACAGTACTGTACATTATAATTGTAGGCCTCTATATATTTCTGAACATAGATAGGAAAAATTAAGATTAATAACATGTAGTTCTTAGTGACGATTTGGAGAGAGGCTCATTTTTGCTGGTATGACTTTCCAGAATTTGTGCAAGCATAGAATTACAAAATTCTTCGAAATTTTATTATAGGCCTGACATGAACTGTAGTGTCATTCATTTTAACACCCCTTTTATATAAAAGGGGTGCTCCGGGCTGGAAAAAAAATGGTCTGAACAGATGAAGAAAAATCAGACAAACAGAACGCTGAAATTTGATCAAAATCGGACAACGAATAACAAAGTTATGGCATTTATAAAGATTTGCGTTATTCCTGTAAACAGTTCTAGTCATGTATTCATGAAGAGTTGATGAACCAACTGATATCATATCCCTACTTATTCTTTTGTATTATATGATATTTACATAGGTTTATTCGATTTTTCCTTCAGGAACCAAAAATGTTGGAAAAACAGCTTAAAGTGCATTTATAATCCACTGCTAGTTGCTACAACTCATTTCATTACAAGGGAGACAGATCATTCACACCTGTATGAAAAAAGGAAACAATTATGATTTCATGGAATATACCATATAAAAAGAAAAAGGAAAGGGGGGGATGTGATGTCATCAGTCTATCTAATGAATATTTAATGACGACGTGCACATACATATATTACACTGTTTTCACAATATTGTTGCATTAAAATCAAATCACTTCCCTAGTATTTGTTATCAGATTTTGACTAAATTTCTAGCATTTTGCTCTGTGAATTTTGCTCAATTTATTCAGATATAAATAATATCAGCCCAGAGCATCCCTTAATATGCAAGTTACGAGCTATGAAAATATGGGTATCTGATTGGCTAACAGTTCAGTAAATTGTTATACAAAATGTACATACTATGAAACTGGATCCAAAGTACATCATCACTCTTTTGCTCCTGCAGTGAGTTGATACAAATTGAGAACTAATATTCATCCTTAACTTTTACCATAACAAAAATGAACAATGTATTAAGTTGCTAATAATCAACAATGCTTGAAGGAATACAATGTTCCAATAAAATTGGATAGGGAAATAATTTTTGATAGAAATTTATCCACCCAATTCATTCAATTCATTCTCACATTTTTATTTCAGTTCCAAAAAAAAAAGGTCATTGTTTTCCAGGACAGCAAAGAAGACAACATTCCTACAAAGTCTGAATGCATTATTCAGACAGCAAAAAACAGAATATGATACGGAAATGCAACACCAATTTATGGATGAAAACCACTCCATAGAGAAACTTCAAGTACTCACTGATGTACATGGTTTCACTCTCGCCATCACCTTAATAAACTGATGCATGCATTATTGGTTTCTGCACAACCAGAAGAGGTGTGATGTTACAAATTATTCCACAAACTTTGATTAAAAATTAATGGCTTGTTTGATGTATGTGGCAACTACCGAAACCCTTCTCAATTTTCTTTTTATTCCGGAAACAAAATTTCCGTTCTGATTCTCCTGCTTCTGGTTTTACAAGGAACCATTTTGTCCGATATGCCATTTGGTGGAATATATTAGGCAATAAATTCAATGTTGTTTGAATTTGAATTCATTACAACAAACTCCATTCATTTGGCATGAACATTACAATTGTTAATATGTCTACCATCAATACGGTTTATTAATTTGATTATTAATCATCACATGTAATGTATTATGATTTCTTTAATAATTTATTCCACTTTTGCCCTTTTGTACCATTCTACTTTAAATACAAACTGTTCTTCCTATTTGAAATTCATTGTAGAGTTCTTTTTTCTTTTCTTTCTTTTTGGTAGGAGCTGAAATTGTGAAACTGTCCACCTGCAGCTCAATATAAAGAAAGCTAGCAGACCCCACAAATCTTGGTACTATATTATCTTTTATCAGACAGATTCGCTGCAAGATTATATCAATAATATATTTGATTTTGCAGTAAAAGCTAATGGCAACTTTTGCAATAAAAAACATCTTTAGAAAGAAAGTCATCAGTGAGATATTTAGATGCTTTCATAAATATGCAGCATTTTTCCAAGATGAATTTTATCATGTTAAGCTGAGAGTTTTTATGTTTTTTTATAGTGAAATCAGGGAATTTCCCTGATGAGACCTACCGGTAACTAGTGTATTAATCACAAATGACAGGTATCAATTTTCTGCTGCATCTTGGTAATCAGACAAGAGAGCGCTGAGCTAAAATGAATATCTGTGGTAAGGCTATGCAATGCATCCCTATTATGCTTTTCTCAAGTGCTGCATTTTCTCAACAACAAACTTTCGTGTAGGAGGCCTAGAGTTGCAAAGGGCTGGAAACTTTCCGGAAATTTTGGAAAATTTCCATGGAAAGTTTCGGGAATTTTCAGCTGCCGGGAATTTTGGGAATTTTCGGGAATTTTCATTTTTCCACAAAAAGAGAAAAATTCTGTTTTTATATACAAAATTATAAATTGATAACCTCAAATATCATACTTTCCATTTGTATTTTATAAACTATTCTTCATTCTTTAAATTGCCAAGGATGTAAAATATTCACCAAACTGTATAAATACATTATAGTACATGTATCCAGTAACATGATGGAGCAGTGTACAAAATGAAGCTTTTCAAGTCAAGAAAAAAATAAAACTTAGCATTACATTTTTTTTCATTTTTCTTTAAATGTCAAGGGTTTTTTTTATCTGAGAACCTGCCATTATATAACAAAATGATAAAGGGAACATTGCCCCCTACATGTACTCTGCACGCACAGACCCTTATTGAAACTTTGATCCACATGGGGGTCTTCACACAAGACTAGCACAAACACAACTTTCTGTTGAACACAAGAATCTTCTGTACACAAGTCATTGGCAGAATTCTTAGGCTGCATATTCAGACCACTTTCCTTGAGTGAAGGGTTCGCACTAGTCTGCTTTGCAAAGCCTTCACTCGAGTTAAGGGTCTGAATGTGCAGCCTACTCATGCCTTGTGTACTTAAGGCCTTCTCGATCAGGAAACAGCAAGATTTTATGTGCTAGTCTTTGTGTGATCGAGACCCACCTGTTGATCAAAGTTTCAATCAGGGTCTGTGCCTGCAGACTAGGTTTGCACAGCAGACTATTCCCACCAGCAGCTATGGCAGGTCCAGGAACAAAAAATGTAACATTACTATTATTTCTGAGATGCCCCCCCCCCAAAAAAAAGGGGGTAAGAAATGTCAA
The DNA here is from genome assembly GCF_018143015.1 of Lytechinus variegatus. Taxonomy (NCBI): domain Eukaryota; kingdom Metazoa; phylum Echinodermata; class Echinoidea; order Temnopleuroida; family Toxopneustidae; genus Lytechinus; species Lytechinus variegatus. The sequence continues at coordinate 24,190,326 of NC_054747.1, read as the reverse complement.
TATAATAGCTGACTTTGAAAACAATCAAGATGAATAATTTTTTCACAAAGGGAGAAAAAAACGTGCACTAAGTTTGTTGACCTCAAATGACCTTTGACCTTGATTGAGATTGAAAAACTTGTTATTATTTTCATATTTTTGTGATATTAAATGACAATCTCATTTCAGTTTCATTTAATTTGATCTATTATTTTGAAAATAATGAACAAAAATGTTTATTTCTTAGAGGTTTAATTGAACTGAAATAAACTTAAAGCTTGAACCAGCAATCTGTATATTTACAATGTATACTAATAAAATTAAAGCCACAAACAGCACCGAGTTCTCACTTCTACTATGCAGAAATAAATGAGAAATAAAGTAATGATAATAAAATAATAATGGGGTCATTCCATGCCAATTCACCCAATGAAAGTGCAATTTTGCACCCGACCCTCTCAGAATTCGTTGTAAATTGGTATACATAAAATTCATCATGGCCCAAGCACAAAACAAAAAAAATTAGTCAAATCGGTCCATCGGTTCTCGCGCTACAGCCCGCCCTTTTCTCCTTGTTTTGACAAAAATGGGTGTGACCTTCAACTTTCAATGGCCATTGTGTCGTAACGTGTTGACCAATTTTCAAGAAACTGGTACCATTTAATAGAAATTCAGAGAGGAATCCAAAACATGCATCAAATAATGTATTGGAGCGATTTGTAAGGTCGTGACCCTTGACCTATTCTTTGACCTTGAATTTGACCCCCGGACAAATAATTTTTTTACTTGATTTTCGTGTATGTTAATTATTTGTATGATATTGACAAAATATGTTAAAACCAATGATGATATTTTATTTCTTCACCTTTAAAAACTCTTCCAAAGATATCATGAAATTTCACTCTAGTCCCACATACTGATATTCATGTTAGTAAAGTGTTCACCAGTTACATGATTTCTTCCAATCTTTAAGTCACAGTATGCAAACACATGATAAGAAATTAAGCTCATCAGTTCACAAATGAAACATTAAACATTTATGCTCATGAATAGGTATCTGTTTAGGCATTTTTATGTTCAGCAATATATATCATATATGTATATTAGGGATCCTTAAATAAGCATATACTCAACAATTTGATGATAAAAGTACCGGGTAAACACTTTACTAAGAAGAATATATACATATATGATATATATTACTGAACATCAAAATGCCTAAACAGATACCTACTCATGAGCATAAATGTTTAATGTTTCATTTGTGAACTGATGAGCTTAATTTCTTTTAATGTGTTTGCAACTTTGCATACTGTGACTTAAGATTAGAAGAAATCATGTAACTTTTGAACACTTTACTAACATGAATATCAGTATGTGGGACTAGAGTGAAATTTCATGGTATCTTTGGAAGAGTTTTTAAAGGTGAAGAAATAAAATACCATCATTGGTTTTAACATATTTTGTCATGATCATACAAATAATTAACATACACGAAAATCAAGTCAAAAAATTATTTGTCCGGGGGTCAAATTCAAGGTCAAAGAATAGGTCAAGGGTCACGACCTTATAAATCGCTCCAATACATTATTTGATGCATGTTTTGGATTCCTCTCTGAATTTCCTATTAAATAGTACCACTTTCGTGAAAATTGGTCAACACGTTATGACGCAATGGCCATTGAAAGTTGAAGGTCATGCCCATTTTTGTCAAAACAAGGAGAAAAGGGCGGGCTGTAGCGAGAGAACCGACGGACCGATTTGAATAATTTTTCTGTTTTGTGCTTGGGCCATGTTGAATTTTATGTATACCAATTTACAACGAATTCTGAGACGGTCGGGTGCAACCACTGGGTGAATCCAGATGGAATGACCCAATGATAATAATGCTAATAACAACAATTAACAATATAATATTACAATTATCATCATCATATTATTCTCATCATCTGCAAATAGATCAGAATATCCAATAGGCATCGTTCCATGAACAATATGTAAAGCATTGTGTAAAGCCCTTGTGTAAAGCATTTGCAATGTACATACTTCCATCGCAGTAACCATTCAGCTACTAATACAGTAAATCAACTTATACATGAAATTCATTTAAATTCTGCCTTGTCTGACTGTCTTAACAAAATATTTGGCTTGAAACTTGCTGACAAACCACCATTAAGCATCATCTGCCATTCTAGTCCTTTCAATTCCTGTATACAAATATCAGAAAATTGCTACTTTTTGAAAATTCCCTACACATTTTGAAAATTCCCAACATTTCTTGAAAATTCCCGAATATTGCCGAAAATTCCCAAAATTCCCAATAAATTCCCGTTTATTCCCATGGAAAGTTTCCACCTTGAAAATTCCCGGGAATTTTGCAACCCTAAGGAGGCCTATCCTTAAAGGAAACCAAAACCCAAGAAGAGAAGCAATCTTTAATATTGGAAAGGGTAAAAGAAGAGGAACAATTTTTTTTTTATGTTTCATCAAAATTGGTTGTGAAATAAGCAAGTTATGGACATTTAAAATGTATTGTTGTACTTTCTATTGGTATCCTCAAATTGGCAAACCTGCTTCAAAATGGCTGAATTTTTAGACAACCTTCCATTTGATTTGTACACAAATTTTCAGATTTTCCCCTTTATTTTACATATTTCACATTATTTCCTCCTGACCTTGACATATGTGGTGTGAAACTGTGAATTATATTTTCCCATGACATGTTATGCATAAGAGGAGGCAAGTTGCAATTTGAAAGATAATAGTACTTAAAAAAATTGCAATTTTGCTACATCTACAGTACATGTACGGGGTGAAGAAAGTTTTTGTATGTGAGAAAAGCAGTTTTCCCGAAAAGATTTGGGAAAAACTCTCCCCACTAGAGAGCAGTGTGTACATGTATGCGGAGGAGATCATACAATACAGGACCTGGGTCTCACAACAAAGGTTTATAGCGATAAATTGTACGCTTGATTTTTACGATTGATTGTACATTGTAGTCAATGCAATCAATCGTAGAAAATTGTTCTACGATGGATTGCTATTAAACTTTGTGTTACAGGCCCCAGGAAACACAGTATCTGGTGGGCGTTTCATAAAGCTGTGTCCTGTTTGTTACACCGTTCTCACTACCGTCCTCAAACTAGTTAACTGGAAACTATAAAGTGTAACGCGTAATGAGAACGGTCGAAGCGGTCTTGGAAGCGATCTTGCAAATTGTTTTCCAGAACCAGTTTCCAGTAAACCAGTTTTAGAAAGCGTTATGAGAACGTTGTCTATAAAGTTACAAGCAACTTTACAAATGACCATGTTCCTTTCTTGTAATAAATGACTTTTCATCAAATTTTCAATTGATGTTGATTTATACATGTAGCTAATATAAGAAAGGATCCCCAGTCATTCATAGAGTTGCTCTTAAAACTTGAACAGATCTGAAGGAGAACACAGACGAAGGCAAATACTTATCAAAAGTAATCTTTTTGTTTGTTGTTTATGACTTAGAATACATGTAAATGCATCTTTGCAGTAGCTTTATGCTTAATTGCAGAATGGTTGACAGTATTACATTTCTGGACATCAGAAAAATTCAAGATATAATTTGAGCCCATTTTGCTGCATGGTGTGGCATGACATTCTCGAATTAGCTCAGTTTGATTGCAACCAATCATTGATGATGATGATGATGCACAGCATTAATATCTATTTGGAGGAGCCAGCCAATCTGGGTCGCCTAGAAGGGAGCGCACACAGAACTGTGACTCGCAGGTCTCTCCTCCCGATATAACATTGATTGGGGGAATGCAGGTGGACCACTACACCAGGGTTTTCCCCTACTCTTATCCAAATAGTGCAGTGGGTTCTTAACATGCAAAGGTGTTGACTCTTCTCTACAAGGGGCCTCCATCTAAGGGACATTGAATTCTTTAAATTGGCAGTGCAGTTCCAAAGTCTCTTATATACCTACATGTATGTTTAAATTGGAAAATTCTCATTCAATATAGCAATTATAATTAACTTTTTTATGATTATTTAAAGTGATGCTCAAAAGTAATGGCGCTCCATTATCCCACCAGAAAATTAGCATAAAACGTTCAAGTTCTGCCATGTTTTTTATATCATTGTGAAGTCAGGTGATAAAATATTACATGTAAATTCAATAGTTTGTTTCTCTGGGCTCGCTGAACATTGTAGTGTTGTTTTCGAAATTCAACACTCAGCATGAAAAAGTGCATTTTGTAATAGGGTTATAAACCTTTAAGCATAACTATTATTTTGATTTGCTCAAACTGTGAAATTAGATCAATGCCAATGAGGGTTGCATACAAAATGTAGGGAAATTTCACATGCAATAAATACATGTATACATGTAGTAAAGAAAAAATATAAACTAGGGAATTACTTTTGCAAAATTCCCCAAAGTTTCTTTACATGTACATGTATAGGACTGGGGCATTATCCTTTGTCAAATTATGTGGAAAAACCAAACAAGGTATAAACTACGAACAATAATGCCTTCTAATATATGCACTACCAACAACATTTCCTTGGTGAAATAAAAACAACAGCTTCCAAATATGTTCAAAAAAAAGAAGGGAGACTCTAGGAGAGGGAGGGAGGGAGGAAGGAAGGAAGGAAGGAAGGAAGGAAGGAAGGAAGGAAGAAAGAAAGAAAGAAAGAAAGAAAGAAAGAAAGAAAGAAAGAAAGAAAGAAAAAGAAAGAAAGAAAGAAAGAAAGAAAGAAAGAAAGAAAGAAAGAAAAATTCATTGTACTATACAATAATTAAACCCAAGAGAGTCCGCTTTGCATTTTAATTCTTTTCTTCTTCTTCTTTTGGTGTATAAAACTTGGAAGTACATGTATCTAGATTTCAAAAATCCAGAATTATTGGTACATGTAACTGAATCCATACAATTTAATGGTATACCCAAATATGGCGTTAATACCCACACAATTACAGAAAATTCATGGTATTTTCTGATAAGGGATTTTGCCACAATCAGAAAATACAACGAACTCCTACAAAATTTTAATTGGTTTTGTTTCCTTAAAATCTTCAGTGAAGCAAGTTTCTACATTAATAGCATGAGCCAAGAAATGTTCATATGCCACTTTTTACTCTAGAATAATGATTTGAAACACGTTTGGAAAAAACATTTCTGCAGAATCACAGTTGTGTTTTGTCAAAAAGATAGATAGATACATGTAGATAGATAGATAGATAGATAATAAATGGTTTATTAAAAATCAAGACATCGCGGCTAAGGCCGAATTGCGATGTATTACAAGGTAATAATGATAAAAATATATATTCAAACAGTAACATACATGTAGATATACAAAATAAATGATATGGATGAAATATTATATTGAAACTAATTGTGTTGTGGAATTCTAGAAAGAAATATTAAGTAACTTAACATTTCAAATAACAAACATGAAACGTGGAGAAGGGGACATTTGGAAAGATGTTTCTACTACAGAAACATGTTCAAAAAAGGTTCACCTACTGGTGATTTGCAGGATGATTCTATTACAAAATCTACTGTTGAGATGTGATACATTTGTGCTAGTCAATTGGCACCTTAATAAAGATACTCTGCAACCATATCTCTTGAGGACCGTCTGCACCATTCCAAATTTTCAAATTAGCAAGCCATTTCTAATCCGGCAAATTATCTCGATCTGAACAATCTCGAGATTATTTGCAATGGAGACACAATTATTGCGCTAGTTCGTAGGATTAATCTCGAGATTGCAATCCCATGTCAATTTGGGATTATTTGCAAAATAGCATGCTATTTTACGAATTATCGCGTTGATTTGTAGGTGCAGACGCACTCAGGATTATTCATTCAAGGCGTCAGACCATAATGCATCGAAGCCTCGCTCGAGCAGGAATCGTTCTTCTTGCTTTGGTGGAGACAGGTTTCTTGAATCTCGAGATTAATCGCGAAGAGGGCCGATCGGGCTAAAATCTTGAGATTGAGCATAACCCGGGATGGTGTAGCACCGTCTTTGGAGTCAAGACATATTACTTATTGTGCTCGTCACTTCACAGTCACTGTGTCAGCCTAATTCTGTGTTCATGTTTAACTGCGCGCTGCCATTTGTATTCTTTGTTTCCACTTCTGACAGCAGCCATACATAAGCTTGAATCCGATTTTGCAATCGGATTCCGATTCCATTCGATTTCACCACAATCGGCGATCACTTGCCGAACTTCGATCATGCCCCTTGAAGGAAAAAATCGGCGTAAATCTAGTTACAGTGCGTGATTGTTCAGAACATATTTCAAGATTGTTTTTGAGGTGCTAGCTATTTTTAGATGACACATTATTTAGGGAGAAAGATGCGGTATTATCTCTGACAAAGTTTACGAGGATAGATATCTTCTCTTCCAACACATGGTGATAGCGGATGCTGCCGTGAAATTTTTAAGGTCGTATTAGTGACGGAGATCACTGCGCTACTCTCTTACATCGTTTATGATGATACTTGATAGACATCTTCTCTTCAACCTCGTGGTGATAGAGGACGCCGCCGTGAACTTTTAAAGGTCATATTATTGACGGACATCACTGCGCTACTCTCTCACATCGTTTATGATGATAGACATCTTCTCTTCAACCTCGTGGTGATAGCATACCCTACCGTGAACTTTTAAAAGTTGTATTATCGACGGACATCACTGCGCTACTCCTTACATCGTACAAAATCAAGAGATCATTCCAATAATTCTAAATCGCTAGCACAGTAGCACCTAACATAAAAATACTTATAAAAGATTTCCTGCCGATCGTTCATTGATTTGTGATCTATGAGAGTAATTTTCATTTTATTTTCCTTCGCGACTTTGCTCGGAAGATGCATCAGTCATTTAACTTTCTAATAAAAATCACTCATTTTATTGTAAAGCAGTAACACCTCTAAACCCTTTTAAAACATGTTCCAGACGATCGCGCATGTTGCCGACTTCCATTCCAATGCATCCGTCTTTGTGACTTTCTCAGGAAGATGCGCGCGACCACGAATAAAATTTTGATGTATTCCTTTGTTTTTAAACATTGCCGATTCGATTTTCGATTCAATTTTGATTTTAGAACCTTAACTGCCGATTCGATTTTCCATCTTATTTTTTATCCGATTTACAACATTAGCCATGATACACAATGCAGGGGCCGCGGAATGGTGGGGGGCTGAGCCAAAAGTGAGGGGCTAACCATGCCAAAAATCACAATCCTATGGTCATTTTTGTACACGGTTTTGGAAAAAAGTGGGGGCTGAGGATCCCCAGCCCTTCCCCCCTTCCGCGGCCCCTGCAATGTTTTGAAAATTGACGTTGTGTATCTTTGGCATTTCAAACCTGTATAGCAATTGATGAATTTCCTTGGTCAATACGGTACTGCACACTACAATGCGCACTGGCTAGAATTGAAGTGAGGAATGACATTGGAGAGAGGGTCAATAAAACCCACATTCCACAGTTACCGTGACTTTATGATTGTAGGTTGAATCACGATTCATGTTTCTGATTCTAGCTTTATGAGGTCGCATGAACACAGCCTGTAAAGATTTCCTCAAGGAGTTATAATAGCAGAAACAGAAACCTACATGTATAATGGCCTAGCTAACTGGTAAAAGGCAATATGTAACATGTTCAAGGCAATTTGAAATTACTGTACAGCTGGAAAAGGGCGTCAGCTCACTAATGCCAGGAAAAAAATTTTGGAGACTAATTTCCAGAACCTACTGCCTATAGAATCTTCAACATTGGATTTAGCTTTAAAGATGATTCCAGTTGTGGTAACGATCTCAAAATTAGTTCAAACAGAATCCAATGAAACTACCACCAAAGTGTCATAGTATGTATGAAATAAAAAATATAACTCTGGGGCCGATTGCACGAAAGGGTCTTTGCAAGAACCGTCTTTCATGTCAACCATTTATTATGTTGCGCCATGTGAAACGCATTTTAAATAAAAATACCTGCAATCGTATTTTATTCATCTGTTAAAGTTTAAACAGAATCTTTGTTTATAAAATAAGATATATCAGGAAATTGTATACAAGTTTATTCAAATGAGAACCCATGTAACTTTTCTTCTGTCTTCTAGTTCTACATGTATTTGTCCAACAGGAATAGGAAATTGACATGCATACATGTAGCTTACGTATAAATCATAGCACCTTTCTGCTAGACAGGAACAAAAATGTTCTTGTACATGTACGTAGTACGTATCAACTAGATCCCTATAAAAATGGGTCCAACACAGGAGGGACACTTGCATGCATGCGAACAGGGCAGAGTTAGCCTGAACCACATACATGTACATGATGGCTCAACATTGTTACATGACACACAAAATTTTCATTTGTACACTGTACATTATGCACACATACTTGTATGCATGCAATGACAGAAAGAGTGTCACAAAAACTGCCATCACAACTTACAAAGTCGAAAAAGAAGCTAGAAAAGAATATGAAACATTTGTACATGTATGTCTACAGTGTACATGTACAGTATATGAGAAGATATATCGCTCCTTATGAACTTGAATGGAAAATGTAAAACAAAAGTGCCAGACATTCTTTATAATTCTTTACATGTATTTTTATGCATTCTCGCAAAACGTTACCCAAGGATGATGTGTAAAGACTGGGCCCAATAACGTATTAATCCAAAAGGTAAAATATAGATTTTATAGTACCATGGATGATGGAGCTTTCTTTCCTGATCCTTTCTCTGTGTTCATTCTTTTTCTTCATTCTTTACTTCATTCTATTATCTTTCTTTCCTCCTTTTTCTTTATTTCCTTACAATTTTCTTTGCTCCCTTCTCCCTTCCTCTACTTTATCTTTTTGTTCATTCTTACAATCCTTCTTTCTTCTTCTTCTTCCATTCTTCTTTTATATTCTCTTCCCTTCAGTCTTTCCTTCCTTTCTTTCATAATTCATTTCTTCTTCCCATCTTCCTTTCTTTTCCCTTTCTTTCTTTCCTTCATTATTTCCATCCTTCCTTCCCGTTTTTCTTTTTATTCTTCTTCTATTTTATTTCTTTCTTTCCTGAATTTTTCCTCTCCTTTTTCTTTCCATTCTTTCTTTCATTCTCTCCTTCCTTCCTGTCTTTCATTCTTTATTTCTTTCTTTCACTTATATCTTTTCTTTCCTTTTTTTTCATTTCCTTCCTTCCTCCCTTTCCATTTATCTTTTTTCAGTCTAATCACTTAGGAACATCACTTGGCATGGTTTCGCCGTAATTTTGTTATAGAATGAACCGAGCAAACAAAAGTTACCTGCGACCTCTCACCCATTTGTTTCCATGACTCCCATGAGTTTTGGTCGCTAACTAGTTTATAATCTAGCTCGTCCATCCATATCAAAATTACGACGAGGCCAAGTGAAGCGCGGTGTCTGACTGAGAATTCAAATTATGATGACATCGATATCAACAAAGCCGAAATAACAGTTAGATCTATAGAGCCTAGAGTAGAGGCCATTCCCAATTGCGATATTTTGAAAAGCAGCAGGCATATTGTCGACCTTGAAACTGAAAGTTGAGACGTGACTGAGAGTGAGACTGACTCTCAGTCCGAGAACGAGTGAGACTGAGAGAGACTGGCGTATGGCACCCATTCAATGAACAAGGTTATGATATAACCTTGTTCTCAGTTATATCTCCATGTGTGGCAAAATGAGGGTGGCAATGTTTGGCTTATTTTCTCTTTTTGTTTGGGGCAAATGCTTGATTTTTTTTGTACTGACAGTTTCCATTACACCTATTATTCATACAACTTGGCTCTTATTTGAATTTGATACTTTAAATCATTTTTTTCTTAATTAAAAATAGAGATCAAAAAATGAAAATTTTCTTGCCATATTACTTTCCATCAATAGAGGGCGTACACAAAAATATGCCTAAAATTCAAGTTTTTGAGCGCTCTGGTGAATACAAAAATTATTCCCAAGTTACTAATGAAAAATAAATTGCATCTGTATGGAAATTAGTAATTTTGGTCACAAAAGTGATATTTTAATGATTTTTTAAAGTGTGTGCTCTGTACAACATTGGCATACCATAGTCCTATCTGTACTCACCCATGGGTTCAAAGCATCTCGCGTGCGAAGGAATATCAGTCGAATGCAACGCGACACACACGACACAGTTAAACTTTTCTGGGCTTTTGCCCACATAAAATATTACTTAAAATCTTATATATCACATTCTGCTATGACACTTACCGAATCATTTAGATCCTTCCGTGACTTCTCCTTGAAGTTTCTTTTAAAAAACATGTATATTTTCTTGATCTTTAGTGAAGATTTTACGGAGATGAAAACTGCTCAGCGCGGATATCAATTTTCGCCTAAAGAGGGCGCGCGATTTATATTCATATCAAAGACACGACAAGGGAAAGACTAGGCACCTACACTACTTCTACACGCAAATCGACGCAAGGCATTACGCGAAGTCCGTGAAGTGTCCAATCTTTTCATTGTATAGACTTTGGGATACCGTATACGTATTATTGACGTTCGTTAAATCCTGTACTGCTGGTTTCTTTCCAGGCATGTATATTATTTTCATTTTTTTTTATTAGTCATCTTTTTAAATTCATTGCAAATAAGTGTTATCATCACCAATAATAATCTTTAATTATGTTTTTGAAGGTATTTCATTCATTGGTGCCCATAATTAGTAAATTAATCATAAGGATTGCGCATTCAAAGAATTTAGATACAGTTATAAAATTACCGAGGAGCTGAATCAAGTTTGTGAAATTATTAGCGCCACCAACGGGCTTCCTTGTATTTCCGTGGAAGAGACAAGCGAAGTCACTTTCGAGGCCGAGGTAAGCGAAATTTACTTTTTTTTAATGATTATGATTTTAAAATAATTTCCTATTTGTTGTCCCCATTGCTACTTACCGGCAAGAGCCCCGGTGCGTAGCGAGAAGGAGTTTCGTCAAATATTACTTCAGCAAGGAAGCGATGTTTGCCGACTACTTCGAAATCCAGGGTCAAACACGGTCTATTGTACGAGGTTAGTACATATACTAACCTCGTACAATGTGTGAGTGACCTGTACTATAGATTCCCCACAGGCAGGGTGGTAGCAGTGAACAAGTGGCGTATGGCGGCCCTTGCCTAGTATTTTCGGCATACAATTTCATTTTCTGGTGGGGAAATTTAGGCCAAATCGTGGTTTTGGGAACCACTCCTAGATTTGTGTGTACACGCGCACTTGTGTACAAAGCCAAAGGGAATGGAGGTGGAAATAGGGAACCGTGCGTGTGACAAATATTAGAATTTATTTTGTGATCATAAATAATTCATATCAATATATATAAATTATTTATGATCACAAAATAAATTCTAATATTTGTTAAATAGATTTTTTATCTCTAAATTGTTCGTTAAGGCGGCATTGCTTTCCGGAAGTACGTCATACATAAGCGGTTCAAGGGTCGATGCTATTGTATTTCCGTTGTTTACATGTGGAACGAGGGGTCTACGCGGCATCAGTTAGGTAAGAAATCTTCATTTTTTTACATTTTTAAATAGTAATATTTGAAACCTTCCTACGCATTAGGCGTAGGAAGGTGTAAGAATTAATAAAATTAAATGAAATCCATTGACTTCGGTTTAAAAAGATGGATTTTTGGGGGGAATCCATCTTTGTTTTGGTCCTTCGCTGAAGACACTATGGAGAGAGTGTCAAGACGTCAATGATGAAGAAATGTATGAGACATATCTAAAAAAATCATCATCATTGCGTCCTCAAGACTACATTTAGCACCTAGCCTGGGATCCACCGCTCTGCCTCTGCAAGTAACTATGGCCTTTGCAGCGGAGCCCCTGGGCAAGCCGAAGCCTGCCATGCCCATGGCCAGGGTGCAGGGCCCGGAAGGTTGGGCCTTGGCCCCTGGCCCTGCACTGCAAACTCTACGCGGAAATAACCGGAGTCCTGGCGCTGGCGCGGCAGCCCCGACTGGCCCGTCCGGCGCGCCGGGCTGGATTTCTTGCTCCCTTGAAAACTTAGGTGATTCATACAAATATAATGTGCACTTAGAACACACTAAAATCACTACCATCACTTTAAAATTGTTTGAATAGTATTCACTTTACCTATAATTCGAAGCGTCAATATCTCCAACACAGATCCTGACGACTGCCTCAGCTCAATCAGGGCACAATGCCTCAACGCACGTTGAGGGCGCTAATGACTTTTCTTTTTTAAACTTGCACCTCGCAAATCCCCAATATAGGAAAATGCGACATGAGCACATAATCTTTATAATAATAATGATAATTGAGCTGTCAGAATACCACCCGAAATAGTATTCTCTCCCAAATAATTTCATACCTAAATGTGTAATGTCTTCACGCTTAGATAATCAGAAGGTATTTTTGCAGTGATGTAAATTTTGACTTGCGCCAAAGTATGAAAAGCATATGACTCCAATAAATGAATCCAGATGTCAATTATTTTTCATACCAGGGCTGCATTTAAAAATCAATGATTGCAAAACACTATTTCAATCATTAACATTAGAATTGTTTAATAAACATTTTTTTGTATTAATCCTTAAGTTGACTTCATGGGACAGGGGTTTGGAAATACGGTAATACTATAATATCCCATGGCACAAGGGCGAAAATCATTTCCCAACGGTAGGGGGACCAGAAGCTAAAAAAAAAAGTTCATCACCCAAAAAGTAAGCTCATCTCCTCCAAAATATATGTATTATTTCGATTTTGAATTATGTACTTCTGTCCATCATAAAAGACCAAACGTAGTAAAGGGACATTTGATAATATATTTTGGGAAGGGGTGACACGCCCCCTGTCCCCCCCCCCCCCCCCCCGGGCCCCGGGATTTCTGCTCATGCCATGGCACCTGGATTCATTCATGCAGCCACATGCCTTTACTTTGGCGTAAATCAAAGATTACATATTAATAATATAAAACATCCTTTTTGATTATCCAAGCCCTCGTGAATATGGTATGACATTATTCGGGAGAAGATACTCTTTCATATCACATATGATAATGAAGGGGTTCATAAAACTATATTTTTTTCTTAAGTTGGGGATCTGTGAGGTGTGAAGTTAATCTTTTTAAATCACTGGACTAGTTTAACTTACCTTTTTCTCATTTATTTGATGTTTGAGCTCCTACGTTTGGAATATTGGGAAAAAATAATCAGTAAATTTTTGTAATTTTCAACTCTTGATCTTGCCAAGTATATCCTTTACCGAAGGCAGAATCAAATTCAATTATTATATTTAATTGTAGACCAAAAGCTTCGGTCTCTGTTATGTTGGTTGTTCAGCTGAACTCTGTTGGCTTCACTCACCAAATACAGAGAATTTAAAAAATGAAAAAATAAAAAAATAAAACTACTGGAAACAGAAGGTTGCCAGCTGTCTAATTTAATTGATACAATGAAAACCCCTGTTAATGCAAGAGATTGCATCACAAGATAGTCTGTCGAGGTCGACATTTTTTTAAACGAACAAGTTCTTTTTTTAAGTTTGAGCATTTACTTGAACTTTTAAAATATGACTTATTTTCATATAATTCACAATTAAGTTGAAAAAACGCCCCGACAACGCCTCCAATATTTTGCCTAATCTTGGAAATCTCTATTTATTCATCGTGTTCTTCTTTTGCAGCAAAGGTTACTCAAGTGGGCTCAAGTGCCTTTGACTATAGGCCCAAAGGTTGGTGATACCGGAAACTTGAACGTGTTTATTGAATCTAATCGTTACTAAAATATATGTTTGAAAGTAGAATCAAAAGTATGCACTAGCAAATGAAAGAAAGAATGAAAGAAAGAAAGAAAGAAAGAAAGAAAAAAAAAGAAAGAAAGCAGAAATAAAGAGGATTTGACTTCCGAGGAATAACCAATTATTTTGAGGCAATTTCATTTGAATAAAAAGAGAGAAAGGGTATACACTGAAAATCGGATGTTAAAGAGATGGTCCGGGCTGAAAATATTTATATCTTAATACATAGAGTAGAATTCACTGAGTAAAATGCCAAAAATTTCATCCAAATAGAATTACAAATAATAAAGTTATTGAAGTTTAAAATTTAGCAATATTTTGTGAAAGTGGTCATCATGAATTTCATTAGGTGGGCTGATGATGTCACATTCCCACTTTCTGTTTTCTTATGTTATTACATAAAATCATATTTTTTTTCAATATTTCATACTTGTGTGAATAATATAATGAAATAAGTTGCAGCAGTAGATATATATTGCACTAAATCAGTTGTCAATCCAATTTTTCTAGTTCTTAGAAGAAAAAAAGTGAATAAACCTAATTTCATATAATAAAATACCAAAAAAGTCGGGATGTGACATCATCAGCCTACCTAATGAATATTCATGACGACTGTTTTCATAAAATATTGCTAAAATTCAAAAACTTTCTTATCTTTTATCCCATTTGGATGAAATCTTTGGCATTTTGCTCAATGACTTCTACTCTATTTATCAAGCTATAAATACTTTCAGCCCAGACTATCCCTTTAAATAAGAAATTATGACATTTTTTAAAGTTTTGCTTAATGTCACAACTAAACAGTTATACACACATTCAATTCAATTCAATTAAAATACATTTATTTTCTTCCATTCATTACATTTTCCGTAAACGTAAATTCATACATAAATCAATTTGATATGGAAAAATTTAAATATGCACATATTGGGTTTAAGGAAGAAGGCGTATATCCTGGTTGGTATGTTAATGAGATGACTGATATCGTCACTCGCTATTTCTTAATTTGTATTTTACTATTTGAAATACTCGAATTTTCTCCTTATCATGATGTGAAACAAAGTTTCATTCCTCCCTGAAAATTTGAAATTACCATTATTTCAACTTTTTATGCATGATTCAGTCATGTTGGTCCTCATGGTCAAATTTGTAAAAAATATTGGAGAAATATCGTGGAATTCAAAAATTAAACAACAAAAGAAATGGTGAGCTATAGGGACATCATCTACTCGCTCATTTGTATATAACCGAGTTGTGCATATAACTCATTGTGAAAAGTAAGCGAACTCTAAAATGGCATGACTTTCTTATTTTACATCTGATTTTGATGCAATTTTCAGCATTAGGCTTGCTTGATTATTTTCTATTTGTATCCACATTTTCTGGGGTAAGTGGTCTCGTGCATGGCGAATGGAATGCTCTCGGATATCCAAACTAGTTATATAGAAGACCATTTAAGATCCCTACCGGAAAGAACACAGTGTCTCACATCTCACAAATGTGCACCACAGTGTGAACACACTGTGTTCACAGTGTGGAACACAATGTGAAATCACCTTCACACTGTTAAATTTGAGCATCTCAAAGGTGTGAATCACATATTCACCTAGAGTCGATCATGTGAACACGCTGCGAACAGTCACACTGTCGAGGTGGACGTCCACAGTGTGAAACTATCTCCACACTGTTGACTTTGAACATTTCAACAGTGTGGATCACATAATCAACCGTGTGAACACGCTGTGAACAGCCACACTCTCGAGGTGTCCACAATGTGAAAATATCTTTACATCATTGAATTCAAACATTTAACAGTTATACTTTCACAAAGTCCACACTGTGAGCATACTGTGATCACACTGTGCTCTTTCCAACAGGAATTGCTTTCAAACCTCTTTAAGCATTTTATTGCACTTTAATAGTTTCCAACAGGTTTAAGGAAGTAGATGAAAACAGTTTTTCAATTGGTCTAATGCCAATTCGTCCAATTACCAACTCATCTACTCTCATTTGGTCTACCATCAGTTCGTCCACTATCCACATGGGCTAACTGCCATTTCGTCCACTCACCATTTTATATAACCACCAGTTGGTCCAATGGCCATTAGTTCATATTCCACTTGGTCTAATTGGACTATGTGTTGATTAGGCAAAATGAATTAAAATTAAATGGATATTAGACCGACTGGTTATGAGACGAAATGATCACAGACTAACTGGTGATTACACAAACTGATGATTGGACCAAATGATTGCTGGATGTAAAGTTGATGGACGGAATGGCATTAGACTAAATGATGGTAGACTATGTGAATAGTGGACGAGTTGGCAATAGATGAAAATTTCTCAATGAAAACAGGGTTTTGCAATCAGGTGGATAACATCCACTAAACCATTACTTATGCAGCAGTCACATACAGCCGCTGAACGGCGGGTCGAAAAGAGCCGTTTTATCTACTTTTTATGCAATCCACCCATAATAATATAGGATATTTAATAATATAGGATATTTATATTGCGCACATATCTACCTTGTTAGGTGCTCAAGGCACTCCTATATTACCCGGCTAAGCTAGGCGTTCACACAGCTTCTTCAGGAATTACTTCCTACCGGTACCCATTTACCTCACCGGGGTTGAGTGCAGCACATTGTGGATCAGTTTCTTGCTGAAGGAAATTACGCCATGGCTGGGATTCGAACCCACGACCCTCTGTTTCAAAGTCCGAAGACTAATCCACTGGGCCACAACGCTCCACATAAGTAGCTCCATAAGTAGCTGGTACAAACATTCCCGTTTAAACGACTGTTTTCGACCCGCCGTACGGCAACCGTAGGGGAATTGTGAAAGCATTACTTACTCGCTGCTTTCAAATAAACTCTCGGGAACGAGACTTGTTTCGAAAGAACAAATTTCCTTAATTTATTCTTGATCTAAAGTACACATCAAAAATATGACATTTCAAGCATCTTGAACATCTTGATATATAACATTCCAAAATCACCAAAAAACAATCCTAACATTGTACACCATGATTTATCATTTTCTGTACATTTTCTTTAATGTGCAAATTCTGAATCATGATTTTAATCAATATTTTGTGAATTCCTTCACTCCACGAACTTTCATCTTTGCATTCAGAATGAAAGAAATATATGAAGAACAAATGAAAGTAAAGTATGTTCAATACTACTAAATGTCCACAACTAAAATGGCGTAGATAGTATAACTTGAAATAACATAGTATAAATATTCAATTGGCCATTCATAAATCTTTGCAAAAAAATTTGTACATGCTTCAAATAAACATTGTCCATCTTTATAAAATTAGCGAAAATGTTTTACAAACGACTAAGGAGATACCAATTCATTTTAGTCTGTACAGCCTTGAATATGAACAATCCATCCAAAAGAGTCCATGCAAATTATTTGATAAATGATTACATTTCTTGGTATCAAGTTTACAACTTGTTATTCTGGAGGTTCATTCTTCCAAAGCTACAAATACTCCAAAATGTTGATTTTCTGAATATTCATTAATCCAATGGTTCATTAATCCTAAAAAGAAATAAGGTTTTGTTTTATTCTGAAGTTTCGTTAAACTAAACACGAAAAATTTAAAAGGTTAGACAGTCCAAACGTGTAGTAAGGTTTTATTGAAATGAAACTTATTCCTTTTCAGACTATCAAATCTTATCCCTCGGTCAAATTTGCACTACGGCGAGTCAAAAACAGCCATTTTTATTCAAACCACCTAAATGTAGCTGGTACAAAAATGTTTAAATGGCTGTTTTCAACTCGCCGTACGGCCGCCGTAGAGCAAATGTGACCGAGGTATGAGGAAAATAAACCTAATTTCATTTGAGGACCAACACACTTTAATCCGCTGTAAGATTAACAAACCTTCAGAATCATACCGCAAATGTTCAGATTAACAAACCATTTTAAATTTTTTCCAACTAACAAATTAACATCTTGGTATATGCAATTTGCTGTTTTGAAATAAGGTACCTTTGGAATAACCAGCGTATTCCATTATCAACCTACATGTACAACTGTCAAGAATGACAACAAAAATATAACATTCCTTTTCTTTATAGACATAATAAAGCATTGTTTACATAAAAGATCTTAGCAGTGGACCAGTATCATTGTAAGTAGATGAGAACATGACCCTATTCTCATCTAAGTTTTTTAACGGGTTTCCCTTAAATAAGTAAAGAAAACCAGTTTAGAAGATTGCTTTAATCATGTCCTCATCACCCTCTTCTTAACTGGTTTTCAGAACCATTTCATGTAAAGTGGTCTTAATTCCGTGGGAACACTCTCCAGTGGAGTCACGTGTTTTGCGCTAAATTTGAAATCACAGGGCAGGCATTTCTACACACAGTGGCCCGTATTCTGAACTCGGGTTTAAAGTAAACTCTGAAAAGTTGCTGTTTAACTATGGATAGCCAATAGTGGCATAAATTTTGTGGCGTATATTTTCAACGTATCCCCTCATTTTTCTCTCACAGCATTCTTAACTGTTTCGGAAGGACAAATAAGATAGCTTTCTCCATCATTCACAAGCTAGGAAAGAGCACAGTAAAAATAAGAAACATACAATGTAAGAAAAACTTTGACATTTTTGGCTTTCCATAATTTTAGCAGAGTTAGACCGTGGTCTAACTTAAACCTGACTCCAGAATACAGGCAGTGTGAACCGAGTAGCGTGCCCAACGTGCAAACATTTATCATAATTCCGTGCAATGATCGCTTCCCAAAGAACAGTTGTATCCTCATCTACACTTAAACCAGTTTAACGAGGCAAAGTGGTCTTGAAAACCACATCATGAGCTCGTTTTTCCATACTGGTTTGGAAGACCACTTAAAATTACGTCGAGAGTCCCCAGGACACGTTTAAGCTGGTTTCCACAGGGAATTAAGTACTTTTAAATTATCTGTATCCTTTCAGACTCCTGGGGCCCGTTTCATAAAGGACTTACAACTGTTGTAACTTTGCCATTATGGCAACTACCATGGTAACCTTGATTATGATTGCCTGCTGAGCCCTGTTACCATGGTAGTTGCCATTATGGCAAAGTTGCAACAATTGCAAGTCCTTTATGAAACGGGCCCTTAGAGCCCGTCTTTCAATGTTTTACGATTGATACAATCAACCTTAACTATGGAAAGCCAGCAACCTCAACATCTAAAATGCATCTTTGTTTAAAATATTTTATATTATGCTGTTTATTCATATATTCATTGCGTTTTTGGAAAGAGAGGCTGCTTCTCTTTGTTTACAAAGGACATTGTGCAAATTTCCTGTAGAAAAATATGACACTGATGGATTTCCATACATTTGCGGTTGATCACATCAATTGTTACTCTTTGTAAGATGGGGCCCTGTTGCACTAGTGTGACATGCACTAATTGATGCAATAAAGGAACACTTGCAAGCCCACAATTATTCCAACATATCTAGACTCTATATTGAAATGCTACCTTCTGTGTAGATAATACCACCCCAGGTCCTTGTGTTACAAAGAGTTGTGATTGATCCGATCAATCAGAACTATGGAAAGCCAGCAATCCCATATCTAAAGTACACATGTACATGTATGCTCAAAATGTTTTTGAAATGGAAGTATATGAATACATGCATTATTATCTTGACAATGAAGTGTGCTCCTCTGAATTTCCAAAGAGATGTGCACATATCTGGTATGAAAAGTAATGACATTGATGGTTTTCCATAGTTAAGGTTGATCAGGGCCCTGTCTTGCAAAGAGTAACGATTGATTCGATCAACCTCAACTGTATGGAAATCCATCACTGTTTTAATTTTTTCTCACAGAAAATTTGCACAATGTCCTTTGTAAACAACAAGAAGCACACTGAATTTTCAATAAAGTGATGAATGTATGAATATACAGCATATCTAGCAAATATTTTGAACAAACATGGATTTTAGATGTTGACGTTGCTGGCTTTCCATAGTTGCGATTGATTGAATCAATCATAATATTTGTAAGACGGGGCCCACGGATTTCGTACTGACTTCAACTCCTCAGCTAATAGAAAATTTAGAATATTTCAAGTTTCAGGTACTACTCACAAAAATGACCTAAATTTTCTTCATTTTGAATCAAAAGTTCAAATCCTTTAGAAACAACAATATGACCGCGGTTTCAAAGGCCATCAAGGCTTTGGTCATTCAGCATGTCCCCACTTTTCGTGGTGGATGATACACGAGTCCCCGATTGGCAAACTACAAGAATGTATGCGTGTGTGGCTTATGCAATGCCAACAGTGTAAATTTGCTCATGGACCTACAAATTAAATATGTAAGATTCTACCTCATTATTGCACAAAATAATTAAATACCTTCTTTTCTCTTGAATAATATCATAACATAATAAAGCAAATCGTGAAAACAACTAATTTGTGTCAATATTCGTTTTAGCTTACCAATCCCCTTTTCTCACAACGTTCTCTTGACCCTAGACTAAACACCACACTATCTTTATCCCTGTACTATAATTTTCTCTTTTGTCACAGGCCCAATTGTTCTGCCTAACCCCTGCTAAGGAAATACTTGCTTTTCTCACTCAAAATTCAGTAATCACAGACTAGTGGTAGCCATTCATGAGTCTTCATCTCTGATTGGACAACGGCGGTGGTTTAGTTAACCCTACCCTAGGGCATACATCAAGCGCCATCTTTGGGTTTCATCCCTCACAGAGAATCTTGACCCTGCGCCTTCACACTTAACACAACTACTTTGCAATTTAGTGCTTAGCGGTAAATATATCCTGTACTATAGGTGGGGTTAGCCCGCTACGCAAAAATGCTGCAAGAAAAAGAAATTGGGCTAAGCTTAACCCAAGACTACAGGTGGGGCTAAAATTACATTTAGCCCCTTCAATTAACCTTTAAAATCTTTTATCCTTTGTTTTCTTGTACAATTATGTGTAAAAGAGATTATTTCTGTTCCGGGAAAAAAGTCATCTTTTACAAAGTCTCTTTTTTATTTGTTGATTGATATGTTTTTCCTCTCTGCTTTCACATTGTTATGAAAGAGAAATATTATTGGGCAGTTAACTTCATTTGTAATAATTATAAAAAATTGTAATCTCATTGGTATTGATAGATTTATTTGTTTTGTATACATGTACAAAATCTTGATTTATATGAATTGTGATTGTAAACTCATTGATGTGAAAGAGGAAGAAAATAAATTATTAAAAACAAGAACTACGATAAGGAAAATTTTGCGCGTGACACAAGGGTATAAGATCTCTGAATAACACAAGATGATCATGCATAAAATTCTGATGGGGGAATATCCTGAAAATTTCAGGCCTACAAGGTATACATGAATTCAGGGAGGGCTTGACTTTTTTTTTTGCCTTTTGTTTTTGTCAAAAAAGCTCAATTTGGTCACTCGAAGAAAAAAAGTTTTTTTGAATTACAAGCGATGCAACATAAAGAGACATCTATCAGTTATTTCTTCAAAGAACTTCATTTTATCCACACAGGAAGGATAAAAACTATTCATTTGGTTTCTGAGATTATCAGGCATTTCTCTTTAGAAGTAAAGCAAACCTGTGAAACGAAGGCTTTTGATTTAGAAAAAAAATTATCCCCAAGTATTATTTTTGAAAATTTGAATAATGAATTACATAGGAATAAGTGGGGATATGACATCGTTGGCTCACTCATTGCATATTCATGAAGACATGCATAGAACTGTTTCACTTGAATAATGCAAAACTTTAAAATGTCATACCTTTGCTATTCCTTGTCCAATTTTGATAAAATTTCTGTTTTTTTCACCTGATTTTACTTTATCTGTTCAAATCATATTATTTTCACCTGGCGTACCCCTCTGAATCATTTTAAATAAATTTAATCATGTTTTAAAATGCTTTTTTAAAACAAAACATTCCCATTGCGCCAACCCTGGTTCAAAATCTCAATTTAAACAGAATTGACAAAAATAGCCAACAATCAACATGGTGTCCCGTTTCATGACGCTACCATGAAAGTATATTCTACTAAAGATGAACCGTACAGCGCCCAGAATAAAGAGTTCTGTTCCTCACTTTGATAAACTCTTTCCATGAGCTGTCTCAAAGGTGACATGACATTTGCTCCAGTGACAACTGCTCCGGGATTTATTTCATGTAAGATATAGGGTTAGGCATGCAATAGGGTTTTTATGTTCGGTTTAGGGTTGGGCTTAATTAAAAAAGGGTAGTGTGTTATATCCATGCCTGAATTTGGTCATTCCATCAGTGTGTGGAATTTACAGCGGAGCAATTGTTGCCTGAGCGAATGTCACGGAACCGTTTCATGGTGCAGACTACTAGTATCATCTCTTGGGTTGACTGGTTCCGATGATGATGATGATGGTGATGATGATGAGCAGATGCTACAATGTATGTTGTCTATTGGTGTGATGATGTTCCCTATGATGTTGCACACTGTGCCGTTGGGAGATCTTCACTCGAATCGCTTGAATCGTCGGAATCACTGCTATCTAAATCACCGGCCTCCCTTGCCTGCAAGACATAAATAAACACAATGGGTGATTTAAAGTCAGGGTGGGTGTTTCATAAAGCTGTTTGTAAGTTAAGAGCGACTTTAAGAATGACTGGTGATCCTTTCTTGTGGTAAATTGTATATTCATTGGCGACGGTTTAGCGCGTAAGAAAGGATCACCAGTCGTTCTTAAAGTCGCTCTTAACTTACGAACAGCTTTAAGAAGCGGCCCCGGGGATGGTGTTGGAAGCACGTATTGGATTGCGTTTCCTAGCTCCACCACCTATTCTCAGTTTACACATAAAATCCAGGGGGCCGTTTCATGAAGCTGTTTGTAAGTTAAGAGCAACTTTAAGAACGACTGGTGAACCTTTCTTACGAGCTAAATAATCACCAATGAACATTTAATGGTGAATATCATTTACCATAAGAAAGTATCACCACAGAGATGCCAAGTTCAAAGACCAGCTATGCGTGAGATTTTTCTGTGAATCTGAGTGAGATCACAGACATGGTGCACAATGTATATGGGGATAGGCTGTGATAGTTGCGTGAGACAGAGATTTGAGGGGATGAACAAGAGTCCAAAATGCTTGAGTCTCACGTATAATGCGTGAGACTTGGTAGCTCTGTCACCAGTTGTTTTAAAGTCAATCTGGACTTCGAACAGCTTTATGAAACAGCCCCCTGATCACAATATTGACAGCTCAACATCTAGTGAAGGATTATTCAGGACCATCTTCATTTTGTGTATGGTGTTTTACACTCCTGTAAAAAAATGACCTAACACCAACACCAAAGGTAAACACTAAGCTTGAAATCATCCAATACACTGTATAATATAAAATGCAGAAAATCCATTACTACACTGGGCACTGTTAATATAGGTTTATTCATATTGTGCACATATCCACCTTGTTAGGTGCTCAAGGTGATCATACATTTCCCAAACTAAGCTATGCTACTGATTCCAGGGGGCCGTTTCATAAAGCTGTTCGTAAGTTAAGAGCGACTTTAAGAACGACTGGTGATCCTTTCTTACGCGCTAAACCATCACCAATGGTGTATACCATTTTCCACAAGAAAGGATCACCAGTCGTTCTTAAAGTCGCTCTTAACGTACGAACAGCTTTATGAAACACCCCCCAGTGCTCAATAATTTTTTTATGGAACTCCTACCTGCCAGTAGCTCACCTTGGTTGAACACAGCACATCATGGATCAATTTCTTCCAGAAGGAAATTATGCAATGGCTGGGATTCAAACCCACCACCCTCGGTTTCAAAGGTAAGAGTCAGAACGAAGGGGGGGGGGGTCATAAAGCTGTTAGTATATTTAGTGTGACTTTAAGAATGACTGATGATCCTTTCTTGTGATAAATGATGTCAACCATTAAATGTTCATTGGTGATTATTTAGCGTGCAAGAAAGGTTCACCAATCGTTCTTATAATCACTCTTAACTTACATACATGTACAGCTTTATGAAACACCCACAAGACCGAAGCGTGCCAAATTTGCATTAGGTAACAAATATCCTGATAAAATCTTCAATTTTTTTCCAGGGATATAGTTTTCAGGCTAGGAAATACTCATTTTGTAAAAGTTGGTTACTTTGTCATGAATTTAGAACCGACCCACACTGATCAGTTCTCTTTGGATAAATAATTATTTTCATCAAAGTGGGTGTTTCATACAATTGTTCGTAAGTTACCCGTGACTTTACAAACGACTGATGATCCCTTCTTGTGGTAAATGATATACATCACATTTTCATTGGTGTTGATTTATTTCTTAAGAAACGATCACCTGTTGTTCACAAAGTCGTTCATAACAACCCAAAAAGGACTGTATGCAGATATACTAATGGACTATCCTGTCTGTTTTCACTGACATATTTTTTGTTGGACTACCATGTTTACTGAGATGACTGATAGTAAAGACTAACCTGTCTCCAGATGACTGATAGTATAGACTAACCTGTCTCCAGATGACTGATAGTAAAGACTAACCTGTCTCCAGATGACTGATAGTATAGACTAACCTGTCTCCAGATGACTGATAGTAAAGACTAACCTGTCTCCAGATGACTGATAGTATAGACTAACCTGTCTCCAGATGACTGATAGTAAAGACTAACCTGTCTTCTTGCTCTATGTCTTAGATGAGCCATAAGAAACCTGAGCATCGCATTGTCTTCAAACTCTGGTCCTCGAACACGTTCTTCTTCACGTTCTCTTCGATTGGTCATCATCAGCTACGTGAGAGAGGAAATAACATCAAAATGAAGGAAAGCTTAAATAATTCACTAAAATAAAAATTAAGTGATAATGCTAGATGAAGAATATGAACAATAATTTACGTACAAATGCATTGTTGGTGTGGGGTATAGGGATAAATCTCCTTGAGTAGCCTTTGGACAGAGCCCTCCATCTGATGGTGATGTTTATATCATACAGGGTTAATGTGCAGATATTTCATCTGAGCAAATGTCATGGAACAAAGAAAATGGAGACAGGATTGCAAATTGTTTTTCATGTATTAACATGTGCCCTTTTGAATAGAGGCTTTCACCAAAAATTACAGATATTTAGAGCCTGGAATGCTTTAGCCCAAAGAAGGTAAAATTCAAAGAATAAAATCTGACTGTCCACACCTTCTTCAGACCATCCATCGGTGTCGGTTCACTCCTTGTTGGAAGCCACACCTTAACATCATGGTCCAGCCCACTGGTTGCTAGGCAAGGCAGTAAGGGGTGGGGCTCCAGACAATTGACCACGCCTCCAACATCCCCCTGCATGTACTGGACAATCTTCTCACTCTCTTTCTCCCAGAGGAAGACGTTTCCGCAGTCGCTGCCGGAAACGATGTACTCGCTCTTGGGACCGTAGAAATTAACTCCTTTCACTGAAACGAGAAATGAAAACAGATGCATTCAACCTGTCATGGGGGAAATACTTCAACCTCAAAAACAAAAACAAAAATAACAATAGTCCGGGGAGTGTTTCATCAAAATTTAACTTCTGATATGTTGTCAGATCTGACCATGTTCCTTGACTTTGATTGGTTGAAAAGCACTGTTACTATATCAACTGTCAGATAAAACCGACTTGTCAGAAAAAAATGTCTGACTAGTCCTTTGATGAAATGCTCTCTCAGTTATTTAGAGGGTCTATGAGACGTACATTGTCAACCAGTCATCGGATCCATTTCGACATTTCAACCCCCATCCCAGCCTTTATATAGCCAAACACTTCAAAACATTTCCCAGCATTTCCTTACACTAAACACTTAAAAACTTATCCCCATCATTCTCCAAACATGGCAAGCAATGAGAGTCTTAAATTGTCAATATTCCTCTCATTATAAAAAAATATACAAAACGAACATCTACATACAGTATATACATAAAAAATGTCATATTTTACCCAGGGTATTTTATTTTACCCACTTCAGTTCTGAAAACGATCCTGCCAGCAGGCCCTGCTTAACATGATAATGTTACATTTACACTAACATCATTATAACATGTACCTGTGGCATTATTGCGATGGCCCCTGTATGCGTGAATGAAGTCAGCTCCGTCGCTATGGGAACTATCAAACAAATAGATGTCCTCATCGTTGTAGCTTGCGAGGATTTCTGTAATAGAAATCAATTGGATTAATGAAGAACAGAACTTATCCAACAACATATTCAAACAACTTGATAAAACCTTTCCGATAACAGCACAAAAGTTATTAGAAATATCACTAAAAATGATTGAAACCCCTCCCCCATGCCTTTCCTATGGCAATGCACTTTAAAACACATTAGGAAAATGAACCTTACATGTCTGTATCCATGACTACAGCTTGTGCCATAATTCATGAACACTGGTCAAATACAGAGAGGAGTTGGATTGTGCAATGACTTTTCCTTTTTTTGGGGGGGGCGGGAGGGGTAGGGGTCAATAACAGTAACAGTAACAGTAACATGCAATTATCATGGCAACACTGTCCGACACATCACCTCCGAAAAATGCATCTCGTACATCTTTATGTCAAGCTCTGTGTGTTGAATTACATCAGCAATGGTAATAAACTGAAAATAAAATTCGATCTGAAAGATTTTTACACATTCATCGGCATTGATGAAATATGCCGCTACCCTGGCAAAACAGTTTCCAACGCAGACCACCTTTATACCCCCTTAAAACTTTTTTGTGCAGGTATAACAATGTCAGTGCTAATACCATTTTAATATATATCTAATATTCCTTGAAGACAGCTATGTACAGTGCATCCCATAAAAAAGGAAACGCGTTTTCAGAGATAACTCTCACTCTCATAAAATGTTTTGCAATCAACTTTGACAATACCGTGATTCTCAAATTCCTTTTTTTCTGGGACACACTGTATGAGCTTATCCATCTCACTTATTGAACTTACCTTGACCGTTGTAGGAGTAGAGACAGCATGTTACATTGGCCTTTACTTGGTCATTGTCTTTCAAAGAATCTGGACAAAATTTCTTCACCAGACCAGAGTTTTCTTCATCCGTTATCTTGCGTTTATCATAAACCCTGCAGAAAACAAAACCTTATTTTATTTACTGAACAAAGATGCATCATCATTATAGATATAAGGCCATAGAACAAAACTATATCATATTTCAATATCTCACCACACATACTAGTCTCTGCCACCAACAATGAATTGGTTGATATTTACTTGTATATTATATTGGGTGGCTCAGAACAGAATACCGGAGATATTCCAAGAGTGTGGGAAAATATCAGCCCTAACAAGTGGCATGCATGTATGTCTGGTATTCCATGAAATAAAGCAATATAATATAAGTATAATTAACTATCCCAATCCCCCCCCAAAAAAAAAAGAGGAGAAAGACTTTAAATACTGGTCTCTGTCACCCACAATAAACTGGGCAATATTTTTATATATTACCTTACAGACTGGTCTCTGCCACCAACAATGAACTGGTTGATAGTTTGAAATATTCCTGAACATACTTGTCTATACCATCAACAATGAACTGATATGTTTCCTTATAAACTGGTCTCTGCCATCAACAGTGAACTGGTTGGAATTCCAATTACCTTACATATTTGTTTCTGCTACCAACAGTGAACTCGTTGATATTTCAATATATTACCTGACATACTGGTCTCTGCCACCAACAATGAACTGGTTGCTATTTTAATATATTACCTTACTTACTGGTCAAATGTGAACTGGTTGATATTTTAATATATTACCTTACATACTGGTCAACAGTGAACTGATTGATATTTTAATATATTACCTTACTGGTCAACAGTGAACTGGTTGATATTTTAATATATTACCTTACATACTGGCCTCTGTTACAATGAAGTTGGTTGATATTTTAATATAGTACTTTACATGCTGGTCTCTGTCAACAATAGTGAACTGCTTGATATTTCATGATATTGAATCAAATAGTGATCTCCACCACTAACAATGCTGGTTTATATTTTACTATATTACCTGACATACTGGTCCCTGCCACCAACAATGAACTGGTTGATATTGGATGGATTGACAAAGATGGTGTATAAGGCAACTTTCCTATCGTTTTCTTTCACTACCATCAACCTGAAAAGAGATGAAGAATACAAACATAGAATGAATTGAAATATACTATGTGAGTAAAAAAAAATCCCCAATTTAAAGAAGAAATATGTCATCTACACGTAATTATTATATATGGCTTGAAAAAGTAATGTTCTCCCAAATAATTTGTTACCATATCCATGTGGTATGTGTTAACGCTTTGATGACCAGGAAGTATTATTTGCGATGATAGAAATTTGATTTGCGCCAAAGTGAGGCATGACTGCAATGAATGAATCCAGATGCCAATGATGTCATAATCCTAAATGAAGTAGTAAACATATTTGCTAATCCCTTTTCAATGAAATTAACTTGATGATTGTTTATTAAACAACTGTAATGTAAATTACTGAAAAGGTGTTTTGAAATGGATTGCAATGCAACCTTTGTCCCCCACCCCCCTATCATATTGCCCTGGCAAACCTTCCCTGCATTATTAAAAGTTTAATTTCTCGCATTGACAAGAAACAAAAGTTCCTGTATGTAGTGAATGGTGTACATTTACTTCTTGTTCTGTGATGTGTGACCTAACAACTGTTTAGTCTGCTTGTTCGGTAGCTAGCGCTAGTCTAGTAGCATCTTTCTTAATCTTATTCTCCTGCCTTTCTTAATCATATTCTTGACCAAAATGATACCCACTGTAATAATTACATACAACTCAATAATGCAATGAATATACCGTTCAGCAACAATGTGCTTTTTTATTTATGAAGTTATATTGCAGCTTTTGCAATGGTAATATTTATTTATATTCCCAGTATCTATTTCCTATTACGGTAGTTTTTGCCTCCCCAGCCTTTCCTTTTTATTCCCACTTTTTAATGTGCAATATTTTGTGTAAGGGAATATTGTATACTTGATTTATGTCATGGGAGCAGCATGTGTGGGGGCACATGCCTCCGGGCAACAGTGCTGAATTTCACTATTGTGCCCCCTGACCCACTTGCCGCTCCCATATATCTTTTCATATTGTAATCGTTTTTTTGATGTGTTTGTGCTTTTTATATTGGTCAAATAAATAATAGTAATAATAAACTAATCTCTTCTTACATTTCGAGGAGTAATCATCGTAACACTTGCTACATGTACTTGTGCTATCCCTCTTCCAGTCTTCTATTCTTACTTTCAAACAACAGTAAGTAACTTGATCACACAAATACATGGGATAAGCTACATCAGGGTACTTTTTGCTTATTCAACCGAGATTATTGACATCAAAAGGGGATATCAACCCTAATCCTGGTCCAACATATGAACTATCGTCAAGCATCTATCGTGTTCCACGTCAACACATTAGACAGCCAATTTGTGAGCGAACTGTTTACGACAGGTCTTTTCTTCTACAATGCAACCCTGCATGGCAACATCTCAAGCCTGAAAAATTGCATTTGGACTTGGACAATATTGTTAACAGAACTAATAAGAACAGAGGAAGAGTCAGTGAGGAAACATGGAAAACAATCAAGGATCTTGGTATTCTGAAGTCACTACGTGCAAGGAGGGGAGGAAAGAGAGCACCCATGAACAGAGAACAATCATCTAAGATATCAGTTGTCATCACGTCTGCAAGGAAGAAAAGTCATAAGGTTCCCGTGGGTATAAATTCTCACAATCTGAAATCTTTGGTTTAAAGGGGAATCCAACCCAAATAAAAACTTGTATTTATAAGGAAAAGAAAAATCAGACAAGTTGATAACTGAAAGTTTGAACAATATTGGACAAACAACAAGAAAGTTAAGAATTTTTAAAAGTTGTAAATATTGGTAATCACTATACCCATGGAGACTTCAAATTGGCCACATATGGGATGTCATAGTGATGTAAGGCAAGGACTACTCTTCCATGTACTCCAATACATATTAGGGCTAAATTGTCTTTTTTCCCAAAAGTTTTATTTCAAATTATACTTTTCTTTCATGAGGACATAAAACAATATACTATCTGGGTTATATTTAGATTACTGCCCCAGGGGAATGGGTACTAAAGAGAAAACCACAAATCCCAGATAATAAAGTACATGGCCTATGGGAAAGTTGTCCTTGCCCCTTGTCATTATTTACTTACCAAGTTGCCAATTTTAAATCTACATAGTATTAGTGATCTCAAGTTTAAAACAGCAATAACTTTCTTATTGCTTGTCCGATTTCTTTCAAACTTTCACCATTCTGTTTAATGTATTTTTCTCCTTCCCAACACACCATTTTATGGCCAAGGCTGGATTCCCCTTTAAATGTAACTGTTCTGTAGCATCTGGTAATAAAGTAAATATATGTCTCTGGAATGCCCATTCCATTCGCAACAAAACAACTCAGTTAGTTGAGTTCATATTGTATAAGGATATTGATGTTATGATTTTAACAGAAAGTTGGTTAAATAAGGAAGATGATGTCGTAATAGGGAAGTGCACTCCACCAGGTTACACTTTAATCAATGCACCACAAAATTCTGCCAATTGTCGTGGGGGAATTGCGGTTGTGTTCAAAACACCCCTCAAATTAGTGATCAAAAAGCTAGAAAATTCAGCACAGTATTCTACATTTGAATGTCTGCATCTTGTAGATAACTCTGGTTCCATACACTTTGTGGTTGTATACAGACCACCACCCTCTGCTGCTAATGGGTTCACTGTACAACAATTCCTAGAAGAATTTGATGAATTGACATATGAAATATCATTTCCTGGTAAACTTATGTTGTTAGGAGATTTTAATCTACATTGGGAAAACCCTCTTAGGGGTGATGTACAACATGTCATGAAGACAACCAATGGGGTTGGCTTAGTCCAGCATGTACATGGTTCCACTCATGAATTAGGTCATACTCTAGATTTGGTATTTTGTCGTGAAGAGTGTAGGCTTAATGATTTTCAAGTACATGATACCCACCTATCTGACCATAACATGATACCCTTGAAGCAGCGAAACCTGCAGTTTATGTATCATACTTTTACTCTTCGAAACTATCGAAAATTAAACAAAGATAATTTACCAAGTCTCTGCAAGAGTTGGTATCCTCTACACCCAATGATGCAGATTGTGATTCAATGTTTGAATATTACAACACGGGGGTCAGCAAATTGATTGATATGTATGTTCCATCTGAAACTAAATCAAAGCCTGTAAAACCCCGGATGCCATAGTTCAATGAGTCCATTTTTGAAGCTTGCCAAGAGCGTCGAAGATTGGAACGCAAGTGGCGTAAAACAAGGGAAGAGTCTGATCGGAAACTTTACATCAAAGCAAATAATCATGTAACAGATGTTGTTCAGTCTGCCAAAGAAGGCTACCTCAAAGACAAGTTAAGCACTAGTTCAGTTAAAGGTGTTTTTACAGTCATTCAGTTTCTTCTAAATATAGGAAGGTGGCTCATCTTCCAGTTTATGATTCGGCACAATTATTGTGCGGCCAATTTTCCTCTTTCTTTGTGGAAAAAATAAAAATGATTAGAACAGAAATTGACTCCCTGGATTCTATTCCTGATCCAAGGTTTGAGGATATAGAAGTTGAGGGAATTAATTTGTTTACTTCGTTTACTTTACTCACACCATCAGAATTGCTCAAAGTGATTAAGTCATGCTCGAGTTCTACTTGCCGTTTTGACCCAATCCCAACTTGGCTCCTGAAAGATAACATTGAAAATCTGCTTCCCTTACTTACAGATGTCGTCAATAGTTCACTAGCTACTGGCGTTTTTCCTACAGGGGCTCACACAGCTATCATCAAACCATCCTTGAAAATGTCTACTTTAGATAAAAATGAGCTAAAAAGCTATAGATCAATTTCAAATTTAACTTTTGTTGGTAAGCTCATTGAAAAGGTTGTTTGTAATCAAATAATCCAGCATATGGGATCTAACAGTTTACTTGATCCATTCCAGTCAGCATACAGGCCCAAACACAGTGTAGAATCCGCACTTGTTAAAGTAAAGAATGATATTATGTTTGCACTTAATTCTAACAAAGTTGTATTGATGGTCCTTTTGGACATTTCTGCTGCTTTTGATACCATAGATCATGCTACTTTTTTATCACGCTTGTCCAGTAGAATTGGAGTCAGATCTGTTGCTTTGACCTGGTTTAAGTCATATCTAAGTGGTTGGTCCTCTCAAGTTGAAATATTGGGTGAATTATCCGAACCCCAAATGTCTAACTTTGGACTACCACAAGGCTTGGTTATTGGACCTGTAGGTTATTCGGTATATACACTTCCGGTGGGAGACATAGCAAGACATCATGCTATTAATTATCATCTCTACGCAGATGATACTCAGTTATACATATCTTTTTACCCTAAAACTGCAGGAGATCTTGAAAATGCCCTTGATAAACTGCAGAGATGCATACTTGACATCAAACAGTGGATGACCGTAAACAAATTAAAGCTGAACGACACAAAAACTTAATTTTTCATAGCTACCTCATCACACAATTTGAAGAAATTACCTGATATTCAACTTGAAATCGGTGATCTTCGCATTACTCTTTCGGAAAAAATTAAGAACCTAGGAGTATATTTTGATAAACATATGACTATGAATGATCATATTTCCACTGTATGTTGTATTGTCACATATCATTTGAGGAACATAACTAGAATTCGTAGGTTTATTGATCAGTCAACTGCTAACCATGCCATACGCTCCCTTATCCTTTCTCATCTTGATTTTTGTAATGGTCTTCTGTCTTCAATACCATTGTCTCACATTAATCGTCTCCAGCACCTCCAGAATTGGGCTGCCTTTCGAAGTCTGCCGTGACACACCTCCTGAACCCCTGTTATATAATTTACACTGGCTCCCGATTAGACAACGTATTATTTTTAAGTTACTACACCTTGTATACAAATCACTCTATAACCAAGCTCCAAAATACTTGTCTGATTGTTTAGAAATTTATGTCCCAGGTAGAAGAACTAGATCCTCTGAAGACCCACTTAAATTAACATATCCAACAAAAAGAAAACAGACTGGAGATAGAACATTCACTGTTGCATCCTCTATGGAATGGAACAAGCTCCCTCTTGCAATAAGACAATCCCCAACAATCAAGTCTTTTAAGAAGTCACTTAAAACTCTCTTGTTCTAAGCAATTGCCTTCATTTAATATGTCATTCTGATTTTGTTTGTATCTTATATATGTTAATTGAAATTGTGAGCGCTTTGGGCCATTTGGGAAAAGCGCGTTATAAATATTGAGTATTATTATTATTATTCGTCAAGGGCAAGAATTGACAAAGAATAAGGTACTTACTTGGAGTGTTTTTGTTCCCTTAAATCAATGTTAAAGACTGCAGCATCCTCTCCGCATGACATAAACACCACTGGGCTATCAGGCTCAAGACCAAGCTAAATAAATAACAGTAATAATAAACAGAATTTATCACCATCTTTAATATAAATATGTTTTATACATAGTGCAATTAAAAAAAATATATATACACTCCAATACCCTTTTCTCACGCAGTTTTCTTAGCCCTGGAACTTTGAATAAATTGTATAAATACAACACAAGGAGAATACTTCATGAAGAATTAAGTGTGACTAAAAGTCACGCTTAAAGGTATACATTCCTGGAATTCAAGAGGGTGCCGTTAGACATGCATACGCACGGCACATGGCGCCAGCTGTCCATTGACACCACCTCTATACACAGATGTCATGTTCAGAATGCCCGAACTCTGACGTTTCTCGGCTCCGTTTGCTGTGAGAAGTGACGTCCGCAGATGTTTCGGCCCAATAATGTAGCAAAAACCAGTGCAGCGTACATGTATGTTTACCGCGCATGTAAGCATATGCTGCATGACTGGCTGATGATTGACAGCTGCATGCAAATGACTGTGTTGATGATCTTCGTAAATGAAGATGGTGATGACTGCAGCATGCAACAAAACCATCCAAAAGCGTCCTCTTGAATCTCGGGAAAGCATACCTTTAAGTGCCAATTAGCATCAGGTTATTAAATATTATAAAGGAAAGCATGCCCCATCAGCGTGATCTGTCCGATGCAGTGATGCCTTAGTAGCAAAGACAACTTTCCATAGAAACATCTCCCCACCCCCATCTTGCAAAGAGTTACGACATATCCAATCTACCACAACTGTGGAAAGGCTACAACGTCAACATATAAAATGCATGTTTATTTGTTTTAAATGTTTTCTAGGTATGAGTTACATTCATGCATTCATCCCTTTCTTGACATTGCAGTATGCTCCACTTTGATGACAAAAGGACATTGTGCACATTTCCAGTGGGAAAAATTATGACACTGATGGATTGAGGTTGATCAGGGCACCGCCTTACAAAGAGCTAAGATTGATCCAATCAACCACAACTACATGTACATGTATGGAAAGCCAGCAAAGTTGAAATCAAAATATTTTCGAGATATGATGTATATTCATACATTCATTGTTCTTATGACAATTCAGTGTGATTCTCTTTGTTTACAAAGGACATTTCATGTAGAAAAAAATATGACATTGATTGATTTGCATATACTTGAGGTTGATTGGATCAATCATATCTCTTTGCAAGACGGGACCTTGGAGTCAAATAATGTATTCCATCTTCAGTGCATGTGGTGGCCTAGGTAAAGGTATTGCCAAGCTTTCTGGCTGAAGACCAAGGTATTCGGGATATGTACATGTATCACCTTACATTGATTGCAACACAGAACAAAGTACAGGACATTCATGTATTAAAACATACATGTACATGTATCATGGAGTAGGCAGTACATGCATATTACATGTACATTACAGTAATGTACATGTAAATGTATAAACATAAGAGCAATGTATGTTCAATAATAATAACAATATATTTACCCAGGGTAGCCACTTAATTTCTGTAAACTGTTCTCCCAGCGGGCCCTGCTATGATTATCACCCTGGCTATTAAAGCTAGGTTACTGATTCAGATGCACAGAGCTTTTTTAGGAATTACTTCCTGCCGCTACCCCATTTACCTCACCTGGGTTGAGTGCAGCACACTGTGGATGAATTCCTTCCTGAAGGAAACTATGATATGGCTGGGATTTGAAACCACGACCCTCTGTTTCAAAATTTGGAGACTAATCCATTGGGCCACAACGCTCCACAGACCAACATGCTTATACAACGCATGTCACTGCCGAATGCATCCTTATGTGCTCAATTGAAAATAATTACCCTCGCTTTAGCCCTGCAGCCTTTTACAGCATGGTGGCATTTCAAGGAATAAATTCCTGCCAGGTAACCATTTACCTCACCTGGGTTGAGTGCAGCATAATGTGGATTGATTTCTTGCCGAAGGATATTACACCATGGCCGGCAAAAAAATATTAATCCATTTTCGGGGGGGGCTACTGGGCCTCCTGGATCTTCCACCGACATCAGGGCCTTGTCTTACACAGACTTACAATTGATCTTATCAACCATGATTATTGAAAGCCAGCAACATCAACATGAAATGCATGGTTGTTCAAATTATTTCCTAGATATGCTGGATATTCATAAATTCTTAGACAAGTATGGAGTGTGCTTCTCTTTGTTTATGAAAGACATTGTGCAAATTTCCAGTAGGCAAAATTATAACACTGATGGATTTCCATACAGTTGAGGTTGATCTGATCAAACGTAACTCTTTGTAAGACGGGCCTCAGGGGTCCCTTACAGAGTTGTGATTGATCTGATCAATCTCAATATTCATCAATGCCATACTTTTCATATAGTAGATTGGCGCAACATTGCTTTAGAGCACAGAGAAGCACATTAAATTGTCACTTGTACAATGATGCATACAAAATATATAATCAAATATTTTGAATCTATGCATTTTGGATGTTGAAGTTGCGAGCTTTCCATTGATTAGGGCCCTGTCTTAAAAAGAGTTACAATTGATCCTATCAATCGTAACGCTATGGAAATCCATCAGTGTCATAATTTTTTCTACAGGAAATTTGCAAACTGTCCTTTGTAAACAAAGGAGACCACACCAAATTGTCAAGAAATCAATGAATTTATGGACATACATCCATATCTAATTTCTTTTAAAATTAACATGCATTTTACATGTTGACATTGCTGACTTTCGATAGTTGCGATTGATCCAATCAATCGCAACTCTTTGTAAGACAGGGCCCAGCATTCACCAACCTTGTGTGCTGCTCCTTTGTGTTGCACGATCTTCTTAGTCTCTTTGCAGACCCCAGTGGTCGAGAGTTCAGCGACCCTAACCTGCCCATCTCTGGCGCAGCTGACCAGAGTCGCATCACCACTGCATGGCATGAACTTAGCCTGTATCACCAACACAAACAAATGTTAATAATAATAAGAGTATTGACGTTTGACGTCATTAATTTTCTGTTTTTAAACTTTAATTTCATGAAAATATTGAAGAAGATCATGATGAAAACCTTCATATAACAAATTTTACAGAAGTAGATCATGGTGGCCCAAGTTTGGTCAAATGAATACCTTAAGGCCACAACGAGCCTTACCACTAGCCTGCACCGATTCTGAAATAAAACGCAATAAGATTTGATCCAGTATTGAGACATGGAACAGTATACTGTGTGAGTTTTTTACTTGTCAAAAAATATTATGTTATAATCCTTAATAGACTAAAAAGCAAAATATCTAGCTATTAATGATGTCATAGCAATTTTGGCTAGATTTGAAACCAATTTGGCACTAATTCCAAAATAAATGCTTGCAATCATCCAAAATTGTTATATTAGTATCCTTACAGTTAATTTGAACTTCAAAAAACAAAAGAGATACCCTTCATTCACATTTTCAGAAAAAGAGTACAATGCGATTTGTTCAAAAATTGGATCGTGGACCAGTGGTAAGGTGTGTTGTGGCCTTAAAATAGGCCCTATTCAAATCAAGTGTAAATTGACGTTGTTCATAACTGCTTGAAACCAGGCAAATTTATACTGATTTCAATGGGGATAGGCCATAAATTGGGCCCCAAAGGAGCACTTCTCACCAACTTTGAGTTGAGGTACCATGGCTGAGAGGTCCAAGGCACCTGATTCTCCATGTGAAAGTCCTAGGTGCGATTCCCGGCCATGGCACCTAAAAATATATGCCTGTAAGCAAGGCACTCTGTTATATTTCACTCAAATAAATGAATAAATTCTTGGTGACTATGTGTTCAGGTCGAAGATGTTTTTCATCTGGCACTAGGTGCACATGCACCCCCCACCCCCACTGCTGAGGCAAAGGAGTTCCGACACTGACAAGCAAAACGAAATTTGAACCCCTTCTTCCGCTTTCAACAGCTGGTTTTCAAAACTTTACTTCCACCTCCCCAAGATGTGCACCCCCACACCACTCCTCCAAAGGATGAGCACCTCCCCATGCTTAGACCAGCCTATGCTCTTGCATTTCAACGACCACTCACAAAAATCTGGGCAAAGTAACACAAAGCTTCTTATCTGTTTATTCATTCACAAATGGAGCAAACTTACCTGAAAAACATTGCTCCTGTGCCCACTTTCGAAAATGAGTTTGGGTTTTTGCTGAGCCCAGTCCCAGAGCACGATCTCCAAATCATCGCTACCACTTGCTAGAAGGTCACCTCCTGGGTTAAAATGCAAGGTGTTCACACAACCTTCATGGTGCTTCAGTTCACAGTACTTATCAAGTCTTTCCACCAATGGGATACTCCCCATGAAGTTCAAACAGTACGGCAAGGGGCACCTCTGGTAGTGTCCAAACTCACGCGCGCGTATCTCGTGAAGCGCCTGCGATTTGGGCGCAGGAAGATGCCTGCCGAGTATTTCATTCTCCATGTCGCTGCAGATGTCGTGATCGCTTTCCTGCTTCGATCCTTCCTCGTCGGATTCTGTTTCTGAGTCACTGCTAGTGTTACTGTTCGAGACCCTTGATCTATCGTCCCTCCCCTCTTCCCCCCTCTTCCTCCTGTCACTGCCCTTGTTTTCTGTCCTTTCTGAAGAAGTCTCTGCCTCCTTCTCGTCATCTCCTTCCTTTCTTTTGCTTTGACAGCCGCAATCTCTGTCTGCACATGACTTTGTGGCACGGCTTCCTTCCCCCTCACCGCTGGCATT
Organism: Lytechinus variegatus; assembly: GCF_018143015.1. Taxonomy (NCBI): domain Eukaryota; kingdom Metazoa; phylum Echinodermata; class Echinoidea; order Temnopleuroida; family Toxopneustidae; genus Lytechinus; species Lytechinus variegatus. The sequence continues at coordinate 24,152,335 of NC_054747.1, read as the reverse complement.
TCCAGTATGGACGTCATTCTGAGTATTGCTGTTGGTCTTGTCACCTGCATCCTGCCTACCCTCATCGGTTGTCTTGTCCACTGGATCACTGGTATGGTTGGTAGCCCCTTCTGACGTAGAGGATTCCAGCTTATCTCCTAATCCAGAGTCTTCTGCCATCTTCACGCCGACCCAACTTCACACCTTGATTACAATACCTAGTTAACAGAATAGAAAGATATTAATGGTGATTATTCAATACATTCTAAATATGAATAAAATGAGAAAAGAACTCCTACATGTACCTGACAACTCCCACCTGACAACTCCTACCTGACAGCTCCTATCTGACATCTCCCTCCCGACAACTCCCACCTGACAAGTCCTGCCAGACAACTCCAGACAAGCTGCCAGACAAATCCTCAAAACTCCCACCTGAAAACTCCTACCTGACAACTCCCACCTAAAAACTCCTACCTGACAACTCCTATCTGACAACTCCCAGCCAACAATTCCCACCTGACACGTCCTGCCAGACAACTTCAGACAAATCCTCAAAACTCCTACCTGACAACTCCTTCCTGACAACTCCCACCAGACAACTCCTACCTGACAACTTCCATCTGACAACTCCTACCTGACAACTCCCATCTGACAACTCCCATCTGACAACTCCCATCTGACAACTCCCACCTGACAACTCCCACCTGACACCTCCTACCTGACAACTCCTATCTGACAACTCCCAACTGACAACTCCCACCTGACAAGTCCTGCCAGACAACTCCAGACAAGCTGCCAGACAAATCCTCAAAACTCCCACCTGAAAACTCCTACCTGACAACTCCCACCTGACAACTCCTACCTGACAACTCCTATCTGACAACTCCCAGCCAACAATTCCCACCTGACACGTCCTGCCAGACAACTTCAGACAAATCCTCAAAACTCCTACCTGACAACTCCTTCCTGACAACTCCCACCAGACAACTCCTACCTGACAACTTCCATCTGACAACTCCCACCTGACAACTCCTACCTGACAACTCCCATCTGACAACTCCCATCTGACAACTCCCACCTGACAACTCCCACCTGACAACTCCCATCTGAAAACTCCCATCTGACAACTCCCACCTGACAACTCCCACCTGACAACTCTTACCTGACAGCTCCTATCCAATACCTCCCAGCTGACAACTCCTACCTGACAACTCCCATCTGACACCTCCTACCTGACAACTCCTATCTGACAACTCCTTCCTGACAACTCCTGCCTGACAACTCCAGACAAGCTGCCAGACAAATCCCCAAAACTCCCACCTGAAAACTCCTACCTGACAACTCCCACCTGACAACTCCTACCTGACAACTCCCACCTGACAACTCCTACACATCCTGCCAGACAACTCCAGACAAATCCTCAAAACTCCTACCTGACAACTCCTTCCTGACAACTCCTACCTGACAACTCCTACCTGACAACTACCGGACAACTCCCAACTGACAACTCCTATCTGACAACTCCCACCGGACAACTCCCACCTGACAACTCCTACCGGACAACTCCCATCTGAAAACTCCTATCTGACAACTCCCATCTGACAACTCCCACCTGACACCTCCCACCGGACAACTCCTTCCAGAAAAGCTGCCAGACAAATCCTCAAAAGTCCCACCCGACAACTCCTACCTGACAACTACTACCTGACAACTCCCACCTGACAACTATCTGATAATTCCTACCCGACAACTCCTACCTGACACCTACCTGACAAGTCCTACCCGACAACTCCTACCTGACACCTACCTGACAAGTCCTACCTGACAACTCCTAGCTGAAACTCCCAGCTGACAAAGTCTACAAGCTAAAAACTCCCAGCTAAAATATCCGATTTAGGGCAACTCCCACCTGACAACTCCCACCTGACAACTCCCTCCAGAAAATTCCAATCTGACAAATAGAGTGATCTGACAATTTTCAGAAATTATGTAAGATAAAATTTTAGGGACAGCTTAATGTCCTGAATGAGCTTGTGTAAATGTAAGGAGCTTTATTGTGGTAGGCCAAATTTTATTTTGATTCAAGCATTAAAACATAGAAAGATGAAAATACAGAAAAAGATCTTCATTTCTTGGGGGAGGATGTCAAATAAAAATGGTAGTGGTTACCCACTTCCCAAACAAATAAAAAAAATAGTTTCTTTTTTCTATTGTTTTACCTAGGGATACCTAGGGAAGTTTCTGAATGTAGGCATGTTATGCCTCTGTATTCAGTTCTAGGTTTTTCTTCCTCAAGATGGCTGGCTCACTTCCAGGAACAGGGCTTTCGTAGTCATATTTTATTGGCTCATTTTTCCAGCATCTATCCAGGGCAGCTTCAAAACTGTGCACACTTGGGGCAGTGACAACATCATTACTTAGGCTGTTCCATGTCTTACGTAAAATTTATTTTGGGAGCAAAAAAGTAAAAACTGACAAATGGCGCAAAGTAAGTTAGAACGTACATGTAAGTTAGAACATGAACAGACACTCACTCAGCTCACCAGAATGTGTAACATTATTTATACTTATACCTCCATTCCTAGCTGGCAATCTCTCATTCTTTCTCCTTTCTCCATTCTCCAACACTCAGTATTAAACGTTAGAGCTCTCTCTCCTCCTCTCTCATCCAACTGTCTTATCCTCCATTGATTATTTGTGTCGGAGTTGTAGCCGTAGTAGTAACTTTTACTTTAGGCATCATCCGACATCAGGCCTCGAAATAGGATTTTTGGGGGGCAAGGCCACTTTTTTGAGGGGCACTTTTTCACTGAGGCCAGGCAGCAGAGGGCACCAAGGCCACTTTTTAAGGGGCATGTAATAAATTATTTGTAGGTGTTACAGTTTCGCGGCGTGGGGGGGGGGGGCTTTCCACAGTCGATGTTATACATCAGATTCATTACCAAACCACATTATTTACTTAAGAAAAAATGAACTGAAAATGAACTGAAAATGAAAAAATGAAAAGTCTGACAACACTCACTGTATAAGGTTTTAAAAGAAAGTTTCATTATTCTTCAGAATCACTTCAGGACAGGATAACACATCATTGCATTGCTTTGAGTCTTGAATTTGACATCCAACATGTAACATGTACATATTAACAAATCAAGTAAAAGTACCTCTGGTAGAAGTAAATTTCATCTAATTCTTTATCCAAATTACCTCATGGTATGCCAAGTAGGCCTGGGACGAATACCCTTTTTGCCATTCGATTGTTTGCCAGAGGAAACATTCGATTAGTTCGATTAATAGAGATTCCTGGAATATCAGAAATCACGCACTCAAAAATTGACCTACTTCCATGACCTAGCGGTAGCTGCGCTTATTGATATGGGCTGATATGATGGGAGTGGAACTTGGAATAAATGCATTGTATACAAGGAACATGTACTTGTACTGTGTTTGTCATTTATCCCGCCCTCTATACACACAATGAACGAATAGCAAAGGAGTTGTACTGTGTTTGTCATTTTATCCCGCCCTCTCTGCACACAATGAACGAATAGCAAAGGACTTTGAGAACTGTGCGTGACCGCTATGGTGCATGGATGTTAGGCCTGGGACGATTGTCATTTTTACCATTCAATAATTTCCTGAAAAAATAATCGAATGATTCGATTGTTCGTCGGGAATCAGGTCTTTTAGGTCACAATAGTTGACCTACTTTATGGTGACCCCCCACCCCATGAATAAATCTCCATCAAAGTCACATGTTTAGAATAAATGAAAGTAGGACCTTTTTCCCCTTCTCCATATTTATATCAAAAGAAACTACATGAAATGAGATTAAAACTTTCAGTTTATTGTTCCAATGAAAATCCTTCCTAAATCCATGCTGGTACTCTGGTATTATGCATGCATCCCTCCAAGTGCCACACCCCTGCATATGAATGAATCAGCCCAGATCAGAGTTCAAAGTCCAAAGATGTAAACAACTCATTCATGAACTATTCTTTGAGACTGACCCCAGGTGGAGCATTTCTTGAACAATTACATCCCTTGCCCACACCATGTCCCCGCCCCCACTTGTGGCACTGCCCACGATTCTACACATGTATTTCAAAAAAATATTTTGCAAATATTTAATTTGAAATACCTTTTAAAATTACGATTTTTTATCATTTGAACCTACATGTATAACTGGGTCTATTTTTGGAGACTAGTCGAGAAAGTACGGTGAAGACTGGCACATGTTGGAATGTAGTTTTCATTGTGTGAGGGGGATAGAAAAAAGGTTGCATTATTGTTTTGAAACATGAAAGGAATTCTCCGGCTCCCACCCTTATCTTTCTCTCTCCCTCACACACACACACACACACAGATGGGGGAGGGGTCAATTTATTTCTGAAGTCATGACCTCTCCTGATAAGGGAACCACATGCCTTCTTCTTTGTTTCCCCAAAAGTTTCATTGGCTATCCGAAGGTCCAATCAGCTCAAGTGAGCTTGGTTGTGTGTTTTCTTATTGTTTTGTGCACGCAGACATGACAATGAACTCATTTTGTGTATCAAGGGCTCGTCCATTCTTATGCTGCAGCTTACATGGCATATGTAAAGCGCACTAGCTGGCCGCTAGCGGTGTATAGCTACTAGCTCATCGTTCGGCGCGGCTTCAGACTAGACTGCATACATGCACTGGACGTTGCTGGTAAAGCTAAGATATTGGATACTTTTTGAGATCGGAGAAAAGTTTTCCTCGCTCAGAAAAAAGGTGCAGACTTTCAAATAGGGCACATTATATATCAGAAAAAGGGCACATTTATGAGAAAAAGGGCACCACGGCCATATAAAAAAGGGCACATTTTTAGTGGCCGTAACTTTTAGCAAAAAGAAGAAGGGCATGACGGCCAGTAATCGGGGCATCGACGGCCATGGCCGTCGATGGCCGTCGATTATTTCGAGGCCTGCGACATCCAATTCCAAAGACAAGTCCAGACTACTGAGCTAAGCAAGATCATTTAGGTGGTGTGTAGATAAAAAAGAATGAAATAGAATCTAGACCGGACTGGACTACGTATATACAATTTACATCAGGGAAAGACTTCCATATGTCCCCTCCACTAATTTTAAAAAATACTTCCCCAAAACCCCCTTCTGTCTTCTCTTTTTTCTTCTTTTTTTTCTTCTTACTTCCGGTGGGAACTTGGATTCGAACCTCTCGCTGCAGAACGAAGCATCTCCAGTCTGTCGCCTTACTCACTGAGCTAGCAGGAATTGTTGAAAGCCATGGGTTTCATAACAATTATCAACCGATATTACGACTAGTCTACTCTCCAAGAGTATTGGGTATTTATTTTTCTGACTAAATAAACCGATGCCATTGGGAATTACACACACTCGAATTTTTGACGGAATAAAGCCATATTTTGGTATGTATCCGACTTTTCCTTCTTAAATCTCTTAGATATATGTTAGATAATTCTTGATAAACCTTCTCCATATTTTTTTTTTCAATTTTAGTGGAGGGGACATATGGAAGTCTTGCCAACATCAGATATGTTGCTTGCTGAATTGTGCTCCATCAAGCATGTGGATCCTTGAAATGTGATAATAAATGCACAAGCCAGTAGAGTAATGAACTCATGATTTAAGTAAATCAGACAGAGTCCGAGACCCGAGCCAGGACCGAGGGCCAGCCAACTTTCGTCTGTGACTCACTGACTGACATTGACAATCATGTTTAATTCATTAAAGTCGTTGAATCAAAATACACTACTCACCATTGACTCCCATTGACTATGCTATCAGATATCAGGTCAATCATAAGTTAAGAACACCACATAATAACATAAATCAGGCATATATTTAAGGATATTTCCGACTTACCAAAACACACAATGCAAAACGTAAACAAATGTCGGTCGCTCTCAAAAAAAAAAGCTAGCATGCTGCCATCAGCGACGTGTTTGATCAGACTTTTAAAAATGGCAGCCCCCATTTCTGCACGTCCCGTTAAAGACAGCACGTTAGCCATTCTCTGATTGGTCAATTAAGGAAGTCCGATAGTGTGTGCGTGTTACGTGCAGTCTATGACTATGTAGCCGTAGCTGTTCTTCTTCTTCCTCTATCGTTCGTTACGACTTATGAGTAATGTAGATTCTTGCGAATTAATTTCAGATGATTTATGGGTTAAAAAAACATGTAGATCTATTTAATGTTCACGATATCTTGAACAACAGAGAATCTATGAACCCGAAACAGAATACAGAGCTTGCAATACTCGTTAGAGGTATAGGTATGTGTGCGCGCGTACAAATTTAGATGCGAGACCAGTCGTTTTTCGAAAATGGAACAGTGCAATTACCACCATTAGAGTACCAAATTCAATCATAAATTCAAGGGAAGCGAGCGCGAGTTCTGCAGCCAGGGGCGGATCCAGCCTTCGCCAATCGGCCGCTCGAAGTTGATTTTAGGTTTCTTTCAATGGTATAGTCCTAATAGTCACTTCTATTCTTATTCAATTCAATTCAGTATATATTTCCAAATTCATTAAAAAGAACAAAATGAGAACTAAAGTATATATACACAAAGAAAAAATAAATAACATGAAACAAAGCAAAGGTATCAACAAAACATAACTGAAAAATATAGTGGTAATGATAGAATTATGGTTGGCACATGATTGTAAAAATATAGATGAACAAAATAATGAATGGAAATCGGGCATGCACAAAAAAGCCATAAAAAGGCTTGTTAAAACGCACATACCCACGAATAAATGAATAATTTATGAATAAATGTAAATATATAATATCATAATCCTCATTTATATAATGCGAGCGCGAAGCGCGTGCTAAATTATTTTGGAAATCTTATGTATTTTTTCCTAAAATATTGAACATTCTGGGCAATGTTTAATATCCCGAAAAAGATGTGTATGCAAATGAGTAATTACTACGAACGAAGCGCGATCAGAAATGAACTGATGGAAAAGGTACTGCTTGTGCTTAGCAAGGCATGAATATGTTATATATATTTGAAAAATCAAATAATGCGATTGCGAAGCGCGAGCTGAAATTTTTTGACATTTTTACCAAAGGAATGGAAATTCTCAGCACTTTTTGTAACTTAAACAGAATAGGTATATAACTAAACATTGATGCGAACGCAGCGCGAGCAGAAAATTTCGAGATTTAGACCTACTGAACGAGACACTTTATTCAAGTTTGTAAATCATGAAAAGGATGAGTAAGTGGGGGTCTTCCTTACATTAATAATGCGAGCGCGAGCAGAAAAGATACCTGTTAAGGACTGCTTGGACTTAGCCATGAAGACGTTACATATTTCAACAGTCAAATACTGCGAGCGCGAGGCGCGAGCTGAAAGATTTTGACATTTCTACATAAAGAATGTAAAAATTTAATCAATTTGTTTTAATCGTGAACAGGATAGGTATATAACGAAACAATTGATGCAAGTGCGAAGCGCTAGCGGAAAAAAAATGATTCACTCTATTCCTGTTTTGTAAATCATGAAAAAGTGAGTAATATAGGGAATCTTCCTGCATTAACAATGCGAGCACAAATCGCGAGCAGAAAATTTTTGACATTGTGATCTGAAACTGGATAATGATTTTAATAAAGAACAAGTTGAGTATCTGAATAAACATGCGCGTGCGTGTTTCATATTTAGACATATAGAATCTAGACATTCTTAATACACTCTTATCATGATATTCCGATCAGAAAAAAGTCAATATCAGCTCTATATTTCAAGCACTTTGTAGGAAAAATTTGAGGTGGATATATGGATCGCACTTAATAAAGAACTGATATTTTTCATTATTATTATTTTTAATTTTAACATAGGACATGGACATCATTAGGACATGCATATGAAAATGACTATCTCCCTATTCCTCTTGCTAAGCGGGAGATGAAACAAAAGGGACAAATTAATTATCAAATTAATATCTTATTCATAAATCTGATGACATTATGGCCTGAAAACTGGACATTCCAAGCACTTTTGTAATTATGAATAGGATGCATCAGTTAATATGTTTTGACCATTAGCGCGAGTGCAAATCGAAAGCCAAAATTTTTGGTAAAATGTCATAGAAACGGGATTTTAAGAGGTTTGTTGTATAATCAATATTAAGAGATACATAACTCGCCAATCAAAATGCGAGCGTGCAGCGCTAGCTGGTACGTTTTGACAATCAGACATGAAAAGGGACATTTTGAAAACTTGATGGAATACACGAAAATAATAGGTACTTGGTACTTGACAAATCAAATTTTGCAAGCGCGCAGCGCGAGCAGAAATTGTTCATTTTCAGACCATATAATATAAATTTTTAGAGAGCACTTTTAAAAAATCAATTTGTAAATCAAACAAAATAACGAAAGTTCGTTTTCCGAGCTGAAATATATTTGTATATTGAGTTCAAAATTTGATATTTTAAGCTCCATATTGAGCAAGATAATGTAAATCACCTAAAACGCAATGCGAGCGCGAAGCGCGAGCGAAAATTGTATTATAGGGAAACGAAAGATTTTTATTTTCCAAGTCCCCCGCCCCATCTTCTTATTTCATTCAATTGTCTTTGTCCTTTTATGTTTCCCCTTATTTTTTCCTCTCTTTTCCGTTCTTTTTCTTTTTTTTTTGCTCTCTTTCTCCTTTTTTTTCTTTTTTTGCTCCGCCAATAGGGGGGGGGGGGGGCGGGCCCCTCTGGATCCGCCTATGTGCAGCATACCAGTGGAGTTGAAATTTGAAAACATCATCTCGTAGATTATATTGCCCCATTATAAAAGCATCTAATTGACATATAGACTATATGTCAAGAAAATGGCAACACGGCTGTCTCTAATTGTCATATGACTATATGTCAAGAAAATGGCAACACGGCTGTCTCTAATTGTCATATAGACTATATGTCAAGAAAATGGCAACACGGCTGTCTCTAATTGTCATATAGACTATATGTCAAGAAAATGGCAACACGGCTGTCTCTAATTGTCATATGACTATGTCAAGAAAATGGCAACACGGCTGTCTCTGATTGTTATATAGACTATGTCAAGAAAATGGCAACACGGCTGTCTCTAATTGTCAAATCGACTATATATCATGAAAATGATGCCAAGATATTTGTAAGACTTAACCACTTGTAGGGGTTGATCATTTCCTAATAGAATAGAACATTTTAAATGTTATTAAAACGTTTTTTTTTTTGCTTTTTGGGAAAAGTTATAACGATGTTTCAAAAACACTATTTTCTTTTAGCATACATTTTTGTCAAAACATTAAAATATTAATCGTATGATTTTGTTTTATTAATGTTCTAAAAACGTTATTACAAAACATTATTTGGAATAGATAAATGAAACCTTTTCGAAATGTTATTAAAACATTATGTGCTATGGGAAAAATGGACCGTTTTATATTAGACTTAAATATGCTACTTATAAGGTAAATATATAGTGCATAAATTGAAGACTATATTATAATATAATTATGACTCCTCACTATGAAAATGGCAACAGGTCTGCATGTAAGGCAGCCGCGGTCAGCGTTAACTGACAGCCGTTTTTGGTGTTTTTTTTTGAAGGCCGTGAAATATAAAGTTATAGAGGCCCGTCGTCGGACATCATGATGGAGAAAAACTTCAACTTTATTTCAGAGAGTATTATGTGTATGTTCCTCATACTTAATTTCCTTGATGATGTTGATGCCTACTGATAGAATGCCTTCACACAGCTCTTAATTAAGTGTGTCAGGGTGTGCATTTAGAGTTACGTCACAGTATAATAGGAGGGGGCGGGGTTTCGGCACACTAAAAGCCGCGGGGGCGTGATTAGGGCGGCGGCTATTATGAGGCGAGTAATCCGGGAACACTAGGTCAATTGTCAGACTTGGACACTCTGTACCTCCTATACAGAAATACAATAGCGAAGAAATCATAGTCCCTGAATAGCGATTACTATAATTTCGTCATGAACTTGGCAACACGGCTGTTTCTAAAAGTACATATAGACTATGTCATGAAACTGACAAAACGACTGCATGTGTTACCATTTTCTTAACATATTATAGTCTATATAACAATTAGAGACAGCCGTGTTGCCATTTTCTTGACATATAGTTCATATAACAATTAGAGACAGCCGTGTTGCCATTTTCTTGACATATATATAGTCTATATAACAATTAGAGACAGCCGTGTTGCCATTTTCTTGACATATAGTCTATATGACAATTAGAGACAGCCGTGTTGCCATTTTCTTGACATAGTCATATGACAATTAGAGACAGCCGTGTTGCCATTTTCATGACATATAGTCATATGACAATTAGAGACAGCCGTGTTGCCATTTTCTTGACATATAGTTTATATGACATTTAGAGACAGCCGTGTTGCCATTTTCTTGACATATAGTCTATATGACAATTAGAGACAGCCGTGTTGCCATTTTCTTGACATATATATAGTCTATATGACAATTAGAGACAGCCGTGTTGCCATTTTCTTGACATATAGTCATATGACAATTAGAGACAGCCGTGTTGCCATTTTCTTGACATATAGTCTATATGACAATTAGAGACAGCCGTGTTGCCATTTTCTTGACATAGTCATATGACAATTAGAGACAGCCGTGTTGCCATTTTCTTGACATATATATAGTCTATATGACAATTAGAGACAGCCGTGTTGCCATTTTCTTGACATATAGTCATATGACAATTAGAGACAGCCGTGTTGCCATTTTCTTGACATATAGTCTATATGGCAATTAGAGACAGCCGTGTTGCCATTTTCTTGACATATAGTTCATATGACAATTAGAGACAGCCGTGTTGCCATTTTCTTGACATATATATAGTCTATATGACAATTAGAGACAGCCGTGTTGCCATTTTCTTGACATATAGTCATATGACAATTAGAGACAGCCGTGTTGCCATTTTCTTGACATATAGTCTATATGACAATTAGAGACAGCCGTGTTGCCATTTTCTTGACATAGTCATATGACAATTAGAGACAGCCGTGTTGCCATTTTCTTGACATATATATAGTCTATATGACAATTAGAGACAGCCGTGTTGCCATTTTCATGACATATAGTCATATGACAATTAGAGACAGCCGTGTTGCCATTTTCTTGACATATAGTCTATATGGCAATTAGAGACAGCCGTGTTGCCATTTTCTTGACATATAGTTCATATAACAATTAGAGACAGCCGTGTTGCCATTTTCTTGACATATATATAGTCTATATAACAATTAGAGACAGCCGTGTTGCCATTTTCTTGACATATAGTTCATATAACAATTAGAGACAGCCGTGTTGCCATTTTCTTGACATATAGTCTATATGACAATTAGAGACAGCCGTGTTGCCATTTTCTTGACATAGTCATATGACAATTAGAGACAGCCGTGTTGCCATTTTCTTGACATAGTCATATGACAATTAGAGACAGCCGTGTTGCCATTTTCTTGACATAGTCATATGACAATTAGAGACAGCCGTGTTGCCATTTTCTTGACATAGTCATATGACAATTAGAGACAGCCGTGTTGCCATTTTCTTGACATATAGTCTATATGACATTTAGAGACAGCCGTGTTGCCATTTTCGTGACATATACATAAATTAACAGGTTATGCAAACTTCTGTAGATGTCTAAATGTGCTTACTGAAAAGAAAATCTTGTTTTGCATGCAATGGCTTCATGAAATTATTACATGTATTTTTATTTTTGTATTTGAAATTCTATTACAATATTTAGGGCCTGCTATAACATTTTTGCCTTGTATATTGAAAATGATCATGATGAAAATATATTTACAAAATTAAATAGTCCTCTCTACCTTACCCTAAAATTAAAATATTTATTTTTTCTAACTCTTAGTGCATTGAATCTTCCGCCAAGTATTTTTTTTTAGTAAATTGTAAATTCATGAAATCATATTAAATTAGACTAATAGATGCTTTTATAGTGGGGCAATATAATCTACGAGTTGATGTTTTCAAATTTCAACTCCACTGGTATGCTGCAGAACTCGCGCTCGCTTCCCTTGAATTTATGATTGAATTTGGTACTCTAATGGTGGTAATTGCACTGTTCCATTTTCGAAAAACGACTGGTCTCGCATCTAACTTCGTACGCGCGCACACATACCTTACCTCTAACTATTGCTAGCTCTATTCTGTTTCGGGTTCGTAGATTCTCTGTTGTTCACGATATCGTGAACATTAAATAGATCTACATGTTTTTTTAACCCATAAATCATCTGAAATTAATTCGCAAGAATCTACATTACTCATAAGTCGTAACGAACGATAGAGGAAGAAGAACAGCTACGGCTACATAGTCATAGACTGCACGTAACACGCACACACTATCGGACTTCCTTAATTGACCAATCAGAACATGGCTAACGTGCTGTCTTTAACGGGACGTATTTCTGCTGACGCTCGGGTGCATGTGCAGGGTTTGATCGCCAGAAAAGATGAAATAGAAGCAGAAATCAAGGCTTTATTCGAAGTTTTGGAATCTGTGAGTGACATGTTTATGAAATTGAGTCATTTTGTGAGCTCATACTTTCCATTATGATTATAAAATCATATTTATTCGACCTCTGTGCTTACTTCAGTCCCACTTATTAATTTTGGTGTATAGGCCATGCCACGTCGTTGTACGCACTCCTGCTCTCACACGTATTGCTAACCCAGGCCAGGGGGCTCCCGGCCGCGTAGCGGTCGGGAGCCGGCGCTGATGCAGTTTCGCACCGGCCGGTTACCAGCATACCTCATCACCAATATTTGTTCCCAAATGTCATGACAAGTCTCTCAGTCACATTTCGATGTCAATTATATCCACCACTTTTCAAAATATCGTGATCGGGAATGGCTGTATTTCGGCTTCGATCTCAACGTCGTTGCTCTACACTGACGACTACACGGCATGAAATCGCTTCGCGGATCGCTTGGATTCACCTAACCCAGTCCGAGCCAGGGAGCTCCCACCCGCCCGCTCCCTGGCCTGGGTTAGGATTCACTGTGCACCGTAATGTTGAACTGAAGTTGCAACCATGGCAACCAAATCATGCGAATATAGATTCGCATGCGGCATGATGGCAGTTTGTTCGCCACATGTTTGCATGATTTGGTTGCTAATTTCAGTTCATATCAACATTACAGTGCACGGTGAATCCAAGCGAGATCCACGAAGCGATGCCTATGCTGTGTCAATCAACGACATTGAGATCGAAGCCGTAAAACAGCCATTCCCGATCACAATATTTTGAAAAGTGGTGGATATATTGACATCGAAATGTGACTGAGAGACTTGCCATGACATTTGGGAACAAGTATTAGTGATTAGGTGTGCTGGTAATCGGCCGGTGCGAAACTGCATTAGCGCCCGGGAGCCCAGGATCGTACGTGCATTTTGGCATACTCGCCTGACAAGCGTGAAGTATGGTCAAAATAATTCTCCGAATAAATAGTTAAAACCGAAATCAAGCACTTACCACGATTATATGGATGATGGTCTAACGAGTGGCAGTTTTTCTGACATCTGGGCACAGACTGGAACCTCAAAAAACGAAAAGTTCTCTCCTCCCCCGTCTCGATCGGCCATTTTGTTACAATTCATAACAAAAATGGCCGATCGAGACGGGGGTAGAAGGGTTAACGTATTGCGAGGTTAGTATACTACTGTAAATGCTGTTATTTTCGCGGGATTGATTTTTCGCGCTTGGCAGCTTCAAAACATATTTGCGGAGTTTTAAATTTGCGCTGCACACTCCATAATCACAAAGACACTTCCTTCTTGCCCATCTGTGAATGGAAATCAAAATTTCAGCAACAAAATTGTATTTTCTGATCATAATTCTAGCTCTAGTGCGGCACAATTCAGCATTGTTTTGATCTAATCATGAGCTTTTGTGACATTTCGCGCAACTTTTCTTCGCGGGGCGGACATCGGGGAAGGCAAAACGGAGGCGCTGCTACTAGGGCTGCTGGCCTGGTATGGTCTATGGATGGCCGAGCACCAGGTAAGGAACGGGGGATTACGGCTGAATCAAAGTGCATGGGATCAATCAACAAACATGGGCGATCGACCGAACGTCTTCTCAAAAACTAAACAGATCAACACACCAATCAAACAGCAAAAGCAATTTATATTTCAATCAAAATCATAATAAAAATACAGATCTGCGACTGTTAAAAAAATGATCACATTGCTTTGGAACAAATTCTCGCAATGCACGATTAAAATTGAAGCTCAAGCTTTCTTGCGTAAATGCCGCCCTCTTTAGATCAAATTATGCAATCTCGATCTCTTTGCCAAAACGATACTCGCAATTGAACCGCGGTTCAAAACTTGCATTAAGAATAGATGCTCATAAATTCACGCGTATTTAAATTCGTGCTCGCCGATCTTGCCGCGAAATACGTGAAAATTTCCACTTTTACAGTATACTAACCTCGCACTAGAAGTGTGTCTACGCCGTGGATAATTTAGTTGTTGGTTAACACATCGCTTCATAACGGGTATAGTGTTAGCCGAAACTCATTCCGCTACTCACCAGGGCTTTTTCTAGTGAACATGGTGAAAAGCATGCCAATTTCAATTTTTCAATTGATTTTTACATTAAGTTAAAAGGCACATAAAAAAGAGCAAAATCGCTTACCATCTACATTTACCTGTATCACCTTCTGATAGAAAGAAAATAGACCCAACTGTTTCTTCCTGTTTAGCAGCTGAAATTGACTGATTATTACCTATGACTTATCAAATCTTTACTTGTTATACTTTAACATATTGGATTTCTATTTTTCCTTGTTTTACAGCAAAATGGAGTTGGTATGACAGGGCCGTTGATTGATGCAGAGGGCTACCCAAGAAATGACATTGATGTTTATTCAGTGAGAACTTCCAGACACAAAATTATCTGTGAGTAACAGTGCATAATAACTGATAGGTCTAGTAGAATAATGAAAAAATGATCAAGGTTTTTGGTGGGAATGTGATGCAAAAGAACTTCCTCAGTTTTTCCCCAGTGCCCTCGATGCTTCGGTTAGAGATTGATTTTTCATTGTGTCAGGCACAGAGTGAACTTCTTCCTCAGTTCCTACCCAATACTCGTGATACTTGGTCTTAGAGTGGAAAGTGAAAGGCTACATTACAAAAGGGGCAGAAACTGTGTTGCTATGGTAATGAAATATAATGCTGGAAGGCCAAATAAGGCTTCCTGATCAGGCAGGGGTCTAAACTTTCACTAATACTCCTAGGGGTGTTTTTCACAAAGATTTAAGTATGACTTAGAGTCGCACTTAAATGTCTAGTTGCGTGCAGTATAAAAGGCATGACAGCATTGGTCAGATTATGCCAAGAGGACGCGCACTTCTGCGTATTGATCAATAAGATTGCGCGTTGCACATCATGTACGCGTCAACATTTAAGTGCGACCTAAGTCATACTTAAATCTTTGTGAAACACCCCCCTGGTTCTTAAAGTAAGCAAAAGCAGTTAAGCAATCTTAAGTGTTCTTTCATATACTCTCCCACTCCAAATAATATCTTACATATTTCCTTTTTTTACATGGTGGCCTATGTGCAGGGCTGTTGGGAGTATATCCTGTTTCTCTGGTTACCGGTATTTTGAAATTTTTCGCTGTACATATGACCTGGCCATTATTTCCTTTCATGTATTAAAGAGTATGGTATCTACCCGCGTGGGCGCGTCATAGTCTAGTGGTTCTGATTCTCGCCTTTCAAACAGAGGGTCGTGGGTTTGAATCCTAGCCATGGCATGTTTTTCCTTCAGCAAGAAATTTATCCACACTGTGCTGCACTCGACCCAGGTGAGGTAAATGGGTACCGGCAGGAAGTAATTCCTCTAAAAGCTGTGCGCACTACAATCGGTAGACTTGCTTAGCCATAGTAATATAGGAGCGCCTTGAGCACCTAGCAAGGTGGATACGTGCGCTACAAAACCTATATTATTTTATTATATACCCAGTTCCCCCTCCCCCTCCCACCTCACCGCTAATGAATCTACATCTAGATAATATATACCCTTTTAACATTGCAGGTCTACAGAATGATCACAAAGCCTTAATGCAAGAAGTTGAACAGGCTCTTCATACACTGCATGGCATTGAGAGACAACAGCGGGAACAGGGCACCTACAATCCCGTTGCAAACGGGTCCAGTAATGGAGCTGCTTCAATCCCATTCGCCAAGGTGGACCTGGTTTCACAAGGATCCCCAGCAGAGAAAGCTGTAAGTTTGATGTGTAATAACATGATTAATATTTGCCTATTTCAGGTCACTTTTAATTCATCATCACCATTCTAATCATCATCCTAAATATCACTATCATGGGAATACCATAGATGCAAAACAATTCACACTATCCTTAACGGGGAAGCGCCAATATATCTCTCTGAACTCGTAGTAAGATCTAGTAATGTCCATTCGTACAGAACGAGAAACTCAGTTCAGAATGGTGTAGTGGTACCGCTTGTACGCACACAGGCTGGAAAAAGGGCATTTTCTCATAGTGCTGCCATTCTCTGGAATCAGCTGGATAGTGGTACCCGTAGTGCAGTCTCGAGGCAATCCTTCGCTACATCTTATTGGAGAGCGAGAAACTGCTGAATTAAAATAACTACCCCCTATCTGGCTGGTTCCAGGGACAAGCAATCAAATATTTAAACATAAAATTAATCAATAATCATAGGGAATATATACTTGTCTAGATTTGCTTATGCACAATGTATTTATGTTGAATTTTGTTCAAAATACACACATTATTTTAGTATGTATGTGTCTGTGTCCTGCAGGTTGGTTGTCTCTTTGAACATATTTTCTTCCTTGTTTAATATCTTTTCATTGTTTGTACTTGTTAATATATGTATGTATTTGATACTTGTATGCAGGGCCCCCAAGGAAAACAGTGCTTAGTCCACTGATGGGGCCACCCTGGGTAAACAAAACGAAATAAATAAATAAATTATCATCATCCTCAGTAAGTGTCATCACCCTCATCATCAACCTCATTGTCTTCATCATCATAATTTTCATTGACATCATCACCGCCATTATCATCATCATCATCACCAGCGTCATCATCACTATCATCAACATCGTCATCATTATCATCATCATCACCACCATCATCATCATCATCACCACCATCATCATCCTCATCATCATCATTGTCATTATCATCATCATCATCACCACCATCATCATTATCACCCTCATCCTCATTGACAATATCATCAAGATCATCATCTTTATCGTCATCACTTTCACCATCCCTTATTCACATCTTCATTATCACCATTATAATTATCATCATTACTATCAACACTATCTTGATCATCTTCATTCTTATCATCACCACCACTACCATCATCATCATCATCAGCCTCATCTTCACCATATCATTATCACTATCATTTTCATCATCACCAATAATATATCATCTGGAATCTGGATATTATCTTGTGTTTCCAATAAGTTGAGTCAAATATACTTTGTCCAACCAGCCTTTGTTTTATCATGATCTTCATGGTTTCGTCTAACCAGGACCTGGGGCCCGTTTTAGAAAGAGTTACAACCGTTGTAACTTTGCCATTACGGCAACTACCATGGCAACAGGGCTCAGCAGCCAATCAAAATCAAGGTTACCACGGTAGTTGCCGTAATGGTAAAGCTACAATAGTTGTAACTCTTTATGAAACGGGCTCCTGGTATCATAAAGCTTGCCAACTGATTATAGGGCTGATTTTTACGATTGATCATGTACAATAATCAATGCAATCAATCCTAGACATCGGCCCCATGATCGATCACTAAGCTTTATGTAATTGGGCTTGCATTGCATTGTATCAATATATTTGTTGGCAGTCACATACTATTGCAAGGCTATGGTAGTTCTTCTGTTTAAGGGCTGTTGGAAATTTGACCTTATTTGCAATTTCTCTCAACATACAGGGTGTACATGTCGGTGACAAAATCCTAGAGTTTGGATCAGTGACTTCAATGAATTTTAGAAGTATTAAAGACATCGCTCCAGTGGTGCAACACAGTCAAAATGTAAGTCACTTTCATTATTGATAAGGGGTCTGCCATTGGGTGTGGTAACTGGTAAGATGATGATTGGTGTGTCATTGGGTGTGGTTAGATGATAAGAGGTGTTTCACTTGGGTGTGGTAAGATAATAAGGGGTGTGTCGTTGGGTGTGGTAAGATGATAAGGGGTGTGAAATTGGGTTTGGTAAGATGAGAAGGGGAATATGATTAAGTTTAGTAAGATGATAAGGGTGTGACATTAGTTGTAAGATGATAAAGGGTTATGCCATTGGGTGTGGTAAGATGATTAGGGGTGTGCAATTGGATGTGGTAAGATAAGGGGTATGCCATTGTGCATGTTAAGATAATAAGGGGTATGTCATTGGATGTAGTAAGATGATAAGGGGTGTGTCATTGGGTGTAGTAAGATGATAAGGGGTGTGTCATTGGGTGTGGTAAGATGATAAGGGGTGTGTCATTGGGTGTGGTAAGATGAGAAGGGGAATACGATTAAGTTTAGTAAGATGATAAGGGTTGTGATATTAGTTGTAAGATGATAAAGGGTTATGCCATTGGGTGTGGTAAGATGATAAGGGGTGTCTCATTGTGTGTGGTAAGATGATAAGGGGTGTGAAATTGGGTTTGGTAAGATGAGAAGGGGAATATGATTAAGTTTAGTAAGATGATAAGGGTGTGACATTAGTTGTAAGATGATAAAGGGTTATGCCATTGGGTGTGGTAAGATGATAAGGGGTGTGCAATTGGATGTGGTAAGATGATAAGGGTGTACCGTTGGGTGTGGTAAGATGATAAGGTGTATGTCATTGGTTGTAAGATGATAAAGGGTTATGCCATTGGGTGTGGTAAGATGATAAGGGGTGTGCAATTGGATGTGGTAAGATGATAAGGGTGTACCATTGGGTGTGATAAGATAAGGGGTATGCCATCGTGCATGGTAAGATAATAAGGGGTGTGTCATTGGGTGTGGTTAGATGATAAGGGGAATGCAACTGGGTGTGGTAAGATGAGGAGGGGTTATGCCATTGGGTGTGGTAAGATGATAAGGGGTGTCTCATTGTGTGTGGTAAGATGATAAGGGGTGTGAAATTGGGTGTGGTAAGATGAGAAGGGGAATACGATTAAGTTTAGTAAGATGATAAGGGTAGTGACATTAGTTGTAAGATGATAAAGGGTTATGCCATTGGGTGTGGTAAGATGATTAGGGGTGTGCAATTGGATGTGGTAAGATAAGGGGTATGCCATTGTGCATGTTAAGATAATAAGGGGTATGTCATTGGATGTAGTAAGATGATAAGGGGTGTGTCATTGGGTGTAGTAAGATGATAAGGGGTGTGTCATTGGGTGTGGTAAGATGATAAGGGGTGTGTCATTGGGTGTGATAAGATGAGAAGGGGAATACGATTAAGTTTAGTAAGATTATAAGGGTAGTGACATTAGTTTTAAGATGATAAAGGGTTATGCCATTGGGTGTGGTAAGATGATTAGGGGTGTGCAATTGGATGTGGTAAGATAAGGGGTATGCCATTGTGCATGTTAAGATAATAAGGGGTATGTCATTGGATGTAGTAAGATGATAAGGGGTGTGTCATTGGGTGTAGTAAGATGATAAGGGGTGTGTCATTGGGTGTGGTAAGATGATAAGGGGTGTGTCATTGGGTGTGGTAAGATGATAAGGGGTGTGTCATTGGGTGTGGTAAGATGAGAAGGGGAATACGATTAAGTTTAGTAAGATGATAAGGGTTGTAATATTAGTTGTAAGATGATAAAGGGTTATGCCATTGGGTGTGGTAAGATGATAAGGGGTGTCTCATTGTGTGTGGTAAGATGAAAAGGGGTGTGAAATTGGGTGTGGTAAGATGAGAAGGGGAATACGATTAAGTTTAGTAAGATTATAAGGGTTGTGATATTAGTTGTAAGATGATACGGGGTTATGCCATTGGGTGTGGTAAGATGATAAGGGGTGTCTCATTGTGTGTGGTAAGATGATAAGGGGTGTGAAATTGGGTGTGGTAAGATGAGAAGGGGAATACGATTAAGTTTAGTAAGATTATAAGGGTTGTGACATTAGTTGTAAGATGATACGGGGTTATGCCATTGGGTGTGGTAAGATGATAAGGGGTGTCTCATTGTGTGTGGTAAGATGATAAGGGGTGTGAAATTGGATGTGGTAAGATGATAAGGGTGTACCATTGGGTGTGGTAAGATAAGGGGTATGCCATTGTGCATGGTAAGATAATAAGGGGTATGTCATTGGATGTGGTTAGATGATAAAGGGTTATGCCATTTGGTGTGTTAAGATGATAAGGGTTGTGTCATTAGGTGTGGTAAGATGATAAGGGTGTACCATTGGGTGTGGTAAGATAAGGGGTATGCCATTGTGCATGGTAAGATAATAAGGGGTATGTCATTGGATGTGGTTAGATGATAAAGGGTTATGCCATTTGGTGTGTTAAGATGATAAGGGTTGTGTCATTAGGTGTGGTAAGATGATAAGGGTGTACCATTGGGTGTGGTAAGATGATAAGGTGTATGTCATTGGTTGTATTAAGATGAGAAGGGGTTATGTCATTGGGTGTGGTAAGATGATAAGGGGTGTCTCATTTTGGTGTGTAAAGATGATAAGGGGTGTATCATTAGGTGTGGTAAGATGATAAGGGGTGTGTCATTAGGTGTGGTAAGATGATAAGGGGTATGTCATTGGTTGTATTAAGATGAGAAGGGGTTATGTCATTGGGTGTGGTAAGATGATAAGGGGTGTCTCATTTTGGTGTGTAAAGATGATAAGGGGTGTATCATTAGGTGTGGTAAGATGATAAGGGGTGTGTCATTAGGTGTGGTAAGATGATAAGGGGTATGTCATTGGTTGTGTTAAGATGATAAAGGGTATGCCATTGGGTGTGGTAAGATGATAATGGGTGTGTCATTGGGTGTGGTAAGATGATAATGGGTGTGTCATTGGGTATGGTAAGATGATAATGGGTGTGTCATTGGGTGTGTTAAGATGATAACGGTTATGCCATTACCTTGATAGGATTACAATGTTATTTGAAAAGTGGATGAAAATGTTACATGATCTTGATTTAGGTCTTCATTTCTCCCCCAGAAACCTATCCGTGTTGTTGTACAGCGAGATGAGGATAAAGTGACCCTCTCTTTGACTCCACAAACTTGGAGTGGAAGAGGTCTCCTCGGGTGAGTCTAATTGAATTTACAAACCTTTGCTGAAATGGAAAGTGTACCATCTTTTCAATAAAAGCAGAATAAAAGCAGAAAAAAGAGAAATTAATGAAAATGTGTTGTTGCTTTGCATCAGTCAATAGAAACTAGTGTCCTTTTAGCTATCCCTGGCCACCGGTCGATGGGTCTTTCAATTTTATCCGTATTTTTTCCAGCCTATTGTCAGAAATAAAATGAATAAAAAATAATGAATTGAATGAATAGCTCTAAAGGAACAGTCTAAAACAAGACAGTCACATTTCGTACATTGAATAACGCATAACAAAAGAGAGCCCAGGACACGGTCACATTACTGACATAAGTAGGGCACATTAATCTATTCCAGTTCCATACTGTACCAAAAAGAGTTGCCATATTGAAAATCCATGAATGAATAATTACGTTTTTGATTAAAATTGATGCCTGTACTACATATCATTAATAAAGCACATGTGTTGAATGTTGAATAATAAAAACGTGCAACATTTATATAGTGCTTAATACAAATGTTTCTATGCGCTGCATACTATTACCTTCACATTAGTATGGATGGAAATGATCATGCAGTATACATAAGTTCTTATATTTCAGGCGAAAAGTTAATGACAAATTTCTCATGCTACATTTTATTGCTTCATTGTACAGTTGTTTACATTGTACCTTATGTGAATTTCAGGGGCTCTGTTTTAACTTTCTAGAGCTATAGGGAGAATTTTGGGTAAAATTATTCCCTGCCCTCCCCCTCCTTGTATGTGTTTTTAATTTTGCTAGTCAGAAGTCATTATTACTTTAAAATTGTTTTTATCTGATCTCTTGCAGATGCAATATAATTCCAATAAGATAAAGAGAGGATGGAACGAGATGTTGTAACAGCACTATAAAGATGAAGACAAAGACAGTGGAATCTGACTATTCATACTTTAAGTTTATATATATAGTTTCCTTTTGATAAACTTGCATGTCGTATAAATGAAGCAAGCAGCCGATTGGAGACCACCTTAGTGTGAAATGGAGCCCAGGCTGACCATAGAAAGACTGATTCTACGATCTTCATCACTTGATGGTCTTGCCTGCATAGCAGAAGGGAGTCACAGGCACCGCTTTTTCGTCGGCATCAGAAAAATTGAAGTCTTAAACAAGGCTAAGTTGCAAGTAGTGATAACATCTGAATGACATCAGTGGTGATTGATAGCATTATCAGTTGTAAGTGATGATAATGTCTGAATGACATATTACTGATAACCACTGGTGACTGATAGCACTATCACCAATTTCCGAAACAATTCAAAGTTGCAAAATGAATGTCTTTTTCAATTCTGTTGGAAACAGTGTTTGATAAAATATGCAGTTCTGTTTTAACAGTATATTATGTCAAATCTGGTATTCCAAGAAGCCAATGTATTTTCAAATTGTCATTAGTAATTTCACACCAAACAGGGTGGAAAATCAATGTTTATTTTTGTTTCAATTTATCAGTGAATGGTTTATTCTCACATCACCAAAAATAGATTTAATGTCTTTTAATTGTGCACTGTCTTGTGCGGTTTCACTAAAAATATTGTTGTATACATCTATCCTCTATTCATGTTACGGCCTTGTATATACACACACATGGTACAAAAATAAAAAAATTAAATGCTTGAATTTAATCAGCATAATACTTCAGTTTGATGTACATGTAGGATACTCTTTCATTCTTACATGTACAAGTATATAAAATTTACAATTTCAGTTTGTCAGCAACTTAGATATTTTGTATTGATCAGTAGCGACTATAGTGTACTCTTTGATATTTGTAAGTCATAATCATTTGTGATGACTTGCAAATAGGAGGTTAATGTCTTTCTCCAAATGCAGTGATATCAGAGTACTTGTGTACAAGGAAATATATCTGATAAAGGATTGGGCTATTTTAAACTATTGGGTATCTTGTGGGCCATGATGACCTCCCTCCTAATCTCAGCTACTATCCACACCAAAGTTTAGCATGCATGTTCCTTACAATGTCAACTACAGTGCATAAGCCTATTTAAGTGAAAAATAGTTATTTTTTTAATTGATATGTATTTGTTTATGCAAATTTATGTACAAAAAATATTTGCATATTTCACTTCCCAATTTCATTTCAAATTTCTTTTATTTTGCAAATGTCATCTTGTGCTTGTATAATGAAAAATGCAACCAAAAAATGTGTTTACATATTTGGGGGTTTATATATTTTTTTAAAATACTTTATTTTCTTTGAAAAGTCACATGGTAGTCACCACTTTTACAAAGTCTTTATAAACTCCCGGGACATCACTGGAAGTCACGAAAAGCAGCAATTTAGTCATGGAAAAGTCTTGGAAAAGTCATGGAATTCTGTTTTCAATTTTCTGTGGGAACCCTGATAATGGTCAATGCAAAAGGTAATATGTGAGGATACTTTTAGTTTCCCATTTTGTTCAAGAAGCTTTGTTTGTAAATATAAAATAAAATCATATTGATAATGAATATTAATCTTATATATGTATTTCGTTTTTGTATTATTCATAAAGGCTAAGTCTACCCTAAGGTAGAAAAAAGAACAATGTGCACAGAACAATGTTGTCCTTACTAAAAAAAGTGAGGTATAAATCCTGGTCCCAGTCGGAGGTGAAAAAATAATGTTCCACAATCTCTGCAGCCAATGCTTTCTTGGATGCAAATAAGAAAATCCAGAAAGGGAATTTGTAGTGAAATTGTTTTCAGAAATTTGTCTCAAATCTTCAAGGGAAGTTCACTTGGTTTTAAGTGAAAAAAGTAGAAGTGACTCTGCAGAGGTTTACAGTTCACCATGTGCTTTAGTCTGGGAAGGACTGTATGATGGTGGAGTGATAGAGATGGAAATTTGAAAGATGAAAGTGAGAAGTATCTTGTGTGATATTAGGTGAAGTCCTATAAAAGGAGTGTAGACCAAATGAGGTTGATGACTTGGAGCTGAAAAGTAGACGAGTTGAGAAGTCCTAGCAATGTTGAGAAGGTGAGCAATGGAGAAGGCTTGAGCAATGATGAGTGGATTAGCTGTAGAGAGTAGATGCAAGGAGTATCAATGTTCTGGGCAGCTTAAAGGTCAAGTCCACCGTGGAAAATATGGATTTGAATCAACATGGAAAAATTAGACAAGCATGCTGAAAATATAAAAATAGGATGTAAAATAAGATAGTTATATGTTAAAGTTTCGCCTATTTTTCACATAATAGCTATATAATAGATGCAAAATTAAGTCACATGCAAATGAGAGAATCGATGTCCCTCACTATTTCTTTTGTTTTTTTTTATTGTTTGAATTATACAATATTTCAATTTTGACAATTAGGGCCAACTTGACTGAACCATAAAATGTTAAATGATAATAAATGATCAGGGAGAAATAAAACTTTGTTTCACATGACAATGAGTGGAAAATAAAAATATTTCATATAATAAATACAAAAAGAAACAGTGAGCGTGTGATGTAATCAGTTACCTCATTTGCATACCGACGGAGATGTGCATAGAAGTGAAACTTGATTGTCATGTCACTTTACATCTGAAATTGATGAAATTTTCAGTGTTATAATTGTTTGCTTTTCTCTTTTTATTCAAATAAACTTTTCGTTGGGATGGACTTGTCCTTTAACTGTCCGCATCTATTCTCTACTGCTCATCTACTCATTTTTGTTCTTAGAGTGGGGGAAAGAGAGTGAAGGGGGTAGAGAGGAACGGGTGAATAAATAAGGCATAAACCTTTTCATTTCTTCATCTGTTTTCAAATATCTTCCATTCTGTTCCATTACCATCTTATTCTAGTCTTCTAACTCTCTCTTATGAACGCCTTCAACATCCTTATATTGTCTTCCATATTGCATCATTCTTCCACTTTTCTGTAACCTCTTTCTCTCTAATACACACACCTATCAAAATCCTTCTTCATCACCATATATTTCTTATACCTTTTCACATATTTATGCTTCCACTCACATCACTCTATCTTCCTCCTAAACAAATTTTCATCTATTTTAACTATCTACATGTAACTTTAGAATTGCTATACCGCAAGTTCAAGATTCAGTTTCATCAGTGAGTTGAAATTGTGCAAAAGCAGAAATACCCGACAAATTACAAACTTCATGCGGTCAGAATTTATACCTCTGCTATTGGGAAGTTTGCAATGTGTTTTACAAATAACTTCTACAATTGATGAATACTATCAAATACCTATTTGGATCCACATTCCTGTATTCATACATGATAAATCTTTGATTTTTTTTTCTGTTCTTGGATTTACAAAGTTATTGCGAAAATGATCCATAATCATGAGCGACAAATTTGACTGTTGACTGTCAACCCAAGTCTGATTAAGATTGCATAACAAAGCTTAGCAATTAATTGTAGGGCTCATTTCATTGCATTGGCTACAATGTACGTGGAGCATTATGGCTCAAGGGATTAGTCTTCTGACTTTGAAACAGAGGGTTGTGGGTTCGAATCCCAGCCATGGCGTAATTTCCTTCAGCAAGAAATTTATCCGCATTGTGCTGCACTCAACCTAGGTGAGGTGAATGGGTACCCATCAGGATTAATTCATTGAATGCATGAGCGCTGAAAGGCAGTTATAGCGAAAGCCGGGGTAATGATAATAATGTGCCTCGGAATAGAATATTTCCAGATAGATGGCGCTATATAAATTCCCATTATCATCATTATTAATTAATCCTGAAAATCAAGCATACGATTAATCACTAACCTTTGTGTTACGGGACCCAGAACATCATCAATGCATGAATTAGAAGTTGAAATTAGAAATCAAAAAGTACTTCATGTTCCGGGAATCAAAGAAGCATTTCCACCCATATAACTTGAGCCAAAGAAGAACAAATAACTCACATAAAAATACAGTACAAGAACAATCCTTTAATAGGGACAGATAACAAACATACATGTTCATTCAAATGTAACAAAAAAAAACCCATACACATACATGATATCTAAACAATAATTGGTCATTCACAACTAAATTTTGTAACTTTAGATCACAATCAAATTCTTCAAGTACATGTATGTGAGTGCAGTCCAACATGCATGTACATGTATAGCCAATCCACAAATGTGGACATTATAATTACCTGCATGTGCAATATCCGTGAACACAAGTGATATCGGAAATGTAATAAAGTACAAGTTACATGAATATTTCATGCCAGAAATTCTGATACTTTGTTATCTTACCATTGTCAAAAAGATGCAATGATTTGAATTACATTGATGATTAATTTAATCATTTTTCTCTAACATTATTGAAGTTACCTAACAATTCTAGATTCATTTCTTAATTTGCACTTTAATATGACATATCCTATGAGGTATTACACAGTATATTTCCTTCTAAAAAAAACATGTCACCTCATCCCCCTCCCAGTCCATCCACCCACTCCCCCCCCCCCCCCCATACAGTAAATAATATCATCTTTGATTATATATCTACATGGTTGAGGCTTCATCATCCATTAAGTATTGGTTTCGGTAATTCCTGTAGGCTTTGAACTAGGAAATGCGGCCTAGTCTACTGTGCAAACCCTTCACTCAAGCTAACGGGTCTGAATGCCCAGGCTACAGCCATTGAAACAGCAAGTTTGATATTCTGTTTCTGTTGAAGTAACTCCACTTGGGTACTCAGCAGAGCAGCTTTCTTTCGCATCAACGACAAGCTGGTATACAACCAATGAAAACAAATTTACACCCATATGTGCTTGTCTTGGGTGAAGACATGCTTCTTGACCAAAGTTGCAATTGGGGTCTGTGCCTGCAGACTAGAAGCACCCTATTCCAGTTGTCAACATGTCAACTATTGGTTGCCATGGTAGTGATGTTGTTTCTCACAGTGTAGTCTCACTCACAGGGTGAAGGTGATAAAATCAAAATGATCAACCTGGGTCCGGTAACATAAAGCTTAGTAATTGATCATGGAGTTGAATTTTACAATTGATCATACACAATAATCAATGCAATCAGCCCCACAATCAATCGCTAAAAAATATGTTACTACATGAGTGTTTTATGAAAGGGCTTGACGGCTGTTCAATCCGACATGTCTCATTTTATTAGACAGTTACCATAGGAACTGTGCTTCTCAGACAATCAAAATCACGGAAAGTTGTCAGATCTTACAACTTGTCAGACGAAAAAAGTGATGAAACGCTCCCCGGGCATGTATTATAAAGCTGCTAATAAGGCTGTTTATAAGTTAAATGATTTTACGAACTGGTGATCCTACCTTGTGTTTAATTATACATCTCTATCATACCTATGTAGCTGACCTAGCACCTAAGAAGATATTCCAGTTGTCAGGTAATGTACAACTTTATGAATAACTTTATGGAACTACCACCATGGCAACGTCATAAAAAGAGTTGCGATTGATCCGACCAACCTCCACTATGGATGGCCATCAACGCCACCATGTAAAATGCATGTTTGTTTTTAAAAAATCTTGAAATGATGTATATTCATCGTTTTCTTAAAGATCCAATGTGATTCTCTTTGTTTACCGAGGAGATCGAGCTAATTTCCTGTTCAAAAAACTGTGGTATGGATGGATTTCCATACAGCTGAGATTGATTGGATCAATCGTAACTCTTTGTAAGACAGGGCTCTGGCATGCCTTCCCATTGCTTTACACAAACCATAACACTCGGTATCTAGCTTATCACAGACCTGCCAACCTCTGGGAATGAAAAATTGTATTGTGATTTTAAAAAGTGTATTTTCCCCCATAAATTTCATGATAAAATGTGTGACGCACTTGCTCATTGTGGTGCGAAAGCTGCATGCAAGCTAGCAGGTGCACTGCTCTTACAGATGAAAAAAAAATTTAAACATGTGTATATCTCACCCTGGTTTCAACAAAATGATTGAAAAAAAACGAGTTACCTGAAATAACATTGATCTAATAACCATATTTGTGTAAGTTTTATGAAATAGAGACATATACTAATATAGAGATGATTTTCTCAATAAATTATGAATTTGTAAAAAAAATGTTTTTTAAAGAAAAAACGTACTGCCGTATTTTGGTTGCAAAAGCATATTAAATACGCCAAGAACGTACTGGTTGGCAGGTCTGTTATCAATGCTTTTGTAGTAAAATATACAATCAAAGAATATCTTAGATTAACTAATTATTTAGTATAATGATTAGCTGTTCCTTGTAGTCCAACGTAAAGCTGTAATGCTACAAAACCAACACTAAATGTAAAGAGTGACTTCGCAACGAGAAGGGTCCAGGAGCCAAGCCCTGCAGCATGGATCAAAATCCTGTAGGGAAACAACAAGAGGGAAATAATTGTAATTAGGATAAGTAAAAATTTGATGGAAAAACCATCACTAAATGAAGAATCCTATGCACAGGCAACAAATATTAATCAGAAAAAAATAGTACACAGATCCCAGGCCAATTGTAGTATGAAGAGTTTAGTTGCAAAAGGGGTTAGATCCACTTTGAACCATTCTGAGAAAATCATGTTTTTATTCTTATGCGAAACTAAATTGTCACGATACCCTCCCATGTGAACATAAAATTGGGTATAAAAGAAATCTGCCTGACTTCATATATTTTAAATACTTTTTTTCTCCAAAATTTACCTTTGTGGATCTAGCCCCTTTTGCAAACAAACTGATTTGGATCTAACCCCTTTAAAACAAAAAAGTGATTTTTCTTTGCCACTTTTGGTCACTTTTTAATGGGAATTTCAACTTTTCGTTAGTATCATAATATAGACGTACTAAAAAATCTATACACTGAGATAAAAACAAATGGATCTAAGTCCTTTTGCAAATGAGCTCTTTGTATGTGTAATTGATTGTCTTGATTCTGTAATTATACTTTTATGTGATCAATAAAAATTAAAAGAAAAAAGGATCGTGATCCCTTTGCAAAGGCGAAAAACAAGGTGAATTACATAGGGATAGACAGGAATTAAATAAGACAAAAAGATAGTGAAATGCACAAATTATCAACTAATAAAAAGAGCTAATAATAATGAGATAGGGTAGAGATCCCAATTGAAGTTTTCTACAAAGCAAGCTGAGTGTTCTTCAGTGCTCAAAACACCATATTACGTATTCTTCAGTGACATGAAGCATATAAGATGAAGCATTTTATATAGAAAAAAATTATCATTTTCCGTGCCTATAAAACTTGGTGGACACATGCTAAACATTACGAACATGCTTTATAGGTAATTTGTCACTTATTGCAGAAAACTGGAGATTCTAGGATAGGATTCCTCTATCATTAGCAATACTTACTCAATAACAAGAGGCTTGTAGGAACTTAGGGCCAGTAACGTCACTACAATAGGCTGTACAGACTTGTTTAGATCATGCCGACTCCAAAGCCATACTAAAGCGGCTGTCGATATGTGCTGCACCTGTTTGGATACAATCAGAATTCTAACATTTAACCTCTAATAAAACGATTCGATCTTCTCGAAAATGTTATTCAAAACAGAAGGGGATTTTGTGCAGGAGCTTAAGACACCATAAATACAATAAGTAAATAAGTATACATGGTTGCCAAGGTTTTCCTTTTATACAAGTATTCTCGACGTTATTAGTTTAAGACACATCTGTGTGTATTTTGAGGTTTGTCAGACGTGTATCAATCAGATATGATTATTTACGTCTGGGACCGACCTTTAACGTCACCATCCGAAAGACGTGACCAGGGCTCGAACCTCGGACCTCTACATCAATTTGTAACTTCCCCACAGCTTGGATTACAGGCGCACGCCACAATGCCCAGTGATGGCTTCAAATATGGTAGCAGGAAAACATTAAGTTTTCAGTTTTGAGGAGTACTACGTCAATCTGCAACATTGGATAAACTTTAACATGAAACTGGATTTTCCAGGGCTCTCCTTAAATATTATTTTCCAGGATTCTTTTATATTATTTCGGGGGCAAAATGGCCCCCAGCCCCTGTGTAATTTCCCCTGTATAATAGGAATAGACTTTGTGGGTGCGTCACGGACTAGTGGTTCTAACTCTCGCCTTTGAAACAGAGGGTTGTGGGTTCGAATCCCAGCCATGGCGTGTTTTCCTTCAGCAAGAAATTTATCCACACTGTGCAGCACTCGACCCAGGTAAGGTGAATGGGTACCCGGCAGGAGTAATTCCTTGCATGCACTGAGCACCAGTGATGGTAGCTCGAGCTAAAGCCAGGTTAATAATAGCAGCGCTTTGTATCCTCAGGCAAAAAGTGCTTTATAAATCCAGCTATTATTATTTGTCTTTTCTTCTACAGGTTATACATGTAAATTTAGTTAATGCTTTTGAACTGTTTGAAATTGATCACAAGTTTCTTGCGATGCCCCATCAGTCTTACCAGATTGACATTAGATTCCAGGCTGAGTTGTATATACTTCCAGTCAAACTCGGTTCCCCTAGCTCCGACCCACATGGGAACCACCCTCGTCATGATAAGCTCCGCCGTGGCCCATCCAACTCCCGCTACCAAGAACTTCAGCTCTCCCTTCGCCGAGATGCTGTTCAGGATGAAGTAGAACCCTATCAGGTCCCCAAGGTCAACTGTTGATTTCATAAATTCCTGTAACAAATAAATGATAAAATCATAATCATCATTGTACTTGATATCATCGGCATCCATTTGTCTTGAGGGATGCAGTGTAATGATAAAGTGGCTGTAGAGTTCCACTCACAAGCTAGTCTGGAGGCACAGACCCTGGTTTTCGCAATTCGCATAGTGCACAATGCAGAGTCTGAAGTAGTAAGACTAGATGCACTATGTTCTGTGGCTGGCTTATTGTGCACAGACAGAGCCTTTGGCGTCTAGTCTTCACTGCAGCCCTGTTTTGGTCAAAGTGGCATGAGTCGAGTCCAGACATAGAAGGTTTAGTGCTGAATCAAATGCTGCCCCTACCTTTCTCCTAGCTCCCTTGTTGGAAAGTTGAACATTTCATGTGGCTTTTGTTCTCTTAACAGCTACGTTTGCAGTTCTACCAACTCTATCATAATTGAAAGCCTACAGTAGCTTAGCCAGGGTAATATGAGAGTGCATTGAACACCTACACAAGGTGAATATGTGTGTTATATAAATACCCTGTATTATTTTATCATCAAAAGGTTTAGGTCAATGCCCTACTGCCTGATGTATTGCCTTATGATTGTAGTATTTCTCTTAAATATTATCTCATGCTCATGTCAGAATGTTCAACGTCTCTACATGTATATATTTTACCGATTATCAACCCATTAATTTACATCTGGCTTGCTTAAATACATAATCTCTATTCCCTGAGGAGCATTCCAGCAAATAAGTTGCTTAAATTGCTAAGCCAACCAGGAACCCACTTACCACCTAGTGGAGGGTGGCTAAATGTGAACTGACACCTTGCCAAATGATGCAAATGCCTCAGAGGGTTTTGAAGACATAATCTACCAATTACAAAGAGAATCAGAACCACTATACCATTACATTTTATCACGAGTCTCTCTGCACTCTACAATAATTATGAATCATATCCAACAAAAAGAAAACAGACTGGAGAAAGAACATTCACCGTTGCGTCCTCAATGGAATGGAACAAGCTCCCTCTCGCAATAAGACAATCCCCAACAATCAAGTCTTTTAAGAAGTCACTTAAAACTCTCTTGTTCTAGGCAATTGCCTTCATTTAATATGCCATTCTGATTTTTGTTTGTATTTTTTATATGTTAATTGAAATTGTGAGTGCTTTGGGCCATTTGGGAAAAGCGCGTTATAAATATTGAGTATAATTATTATTATTATTAAGGCTGGTTCAAGCAGAAAAGCAATTACATGCTCTGCATTTTAAGAAATCAGTTCTTCCCAGGCTTTCTTTTACCTCATTGTATTATTTTTAGGTTCCTGAATCATACAACTGAGATTTAGATTAACTAATCATTTTATAAAAAAAAAAATTGTATGTATTTTCAAGTTCTATCCTATTAGCAGTACATCCTTTACAGTCAGTCGGGCATCCACTCTCATTATGAATTTGACACCATTTGGATTTAACTCACACGCAGTAAAACCATGGTACATCAAGATTTATGACTAGCAGACGTTACATAATGCCAATGGAAAAGGCATTATTACCGTAGACGAGGCTTGGTCAAGTATTTCTCACTGATACACCAAGTTTGCTTTCCCCACAAAATGTCTGTTACAGGTATTTCGTGCTTTGTACAAAAACATGGGTCAACAAATAATAATAATAATACAATCCCCATGAATGCTGACACCCCGCTGACATTTAATAAATAAAATCTCTCAAAACTTGATGATTATCTTACCCCCATGATGTCTAAATGGTTGACTCCACCTTCTGACGTAGGAAAGAATGTTGCTAGGATCATCATCTATAACATGATAGGAAAAGGAGTTCAGTAAATTGACGTGTAAAAGGTACATTTTCTCCCCTCTCTTAATGCAAAGTCGTGGATGAAGATATACATATTTCTTTAAATTTGGCCTCCAAGAATAATTATAAAAAAAGAATTGAGAACTGATGTGTCAGATAATCATTGACGCAACTTATTGTATTACAACTGAGACATCACAAACAAAGGTATGAAAATATGAAATAATTATGGTTCCATGTAAATCCCCAAAAATAAGAAAAAGGAGAGGGGGACATGATATCATCAGCCTATCCATTGCATATTCATGAGGCACTGCAACTGTTTTAACAAGATTACCGGTATTCAGTGACTTTTTTATTCTTTATCAGACTTTATACCGAATGTTCAGTGTTTTGTTCGGTGACTCAGCTCTATACATTTTACTTAGATATCATTTTATCTGCCCAGAGTGAACCTTTAACTTTGAAGAGTTTGGGCTCTAATATATTCACTATCTCTTCAAGCGGTGAGTTTCTATCTATCAGTGTCAGTGTTTACTTGGGGGGATAAATGAGTATTTGAAAGATTCTCCATGGGAAATGTAACATCATTTTTATTGTAATTTGATCTTGATTTCTTCGCCCAAAACCGTTTTTATGAGACATTTTATATAATAAAGTACCAGTACATAGTATTTCACTATGAATGAATACCTTGCATAGCTGAGTGAAGAGGTATGCTGTCCCCGCTTGAACACATTTCCAGAATGCACTGTATTCTGACCTGAAATACAAGATTTAAAAATTGATAAAGAAATCAAATAATAACTGGATTTCATTTCAAAAAGGTGCTTTGAGGATACAAAGTGCAGCTAGTTACCCCAGCTTGAGCTACATGTACTTTGAGCGGCGCTCAGTGCATTTACTATCCTGCTAGGTACCCATTCACCTCACTTGGGTATAGTGCAGCAGTGTGTGGATACAATTTATTTGCTGAATGAAAGCAAAAAAAGGTACCCTTTTGTTGTAAAGCTTCCTATATACGAACTTCAACTGAGACTAGATCTAGGCGATGATACAACTGCTGGTAAAAACTGAGCAATTTTTGTTTACAAACATCAAAAAAAAATTTGGTAACAATGTGGAAGAATAATAGCCTATAGGAAACAAGATGGTGGCATAAACATCGGGCGAGTCTCCCTCGTCTTTTCATATTTTTCTCATTTTTTGATAAATTTTTGTTTAAAAATGAAATTGATAGAGTATGTCAGAAATGAATTTGTATCCCATTTACATGATTCAGGACTAGATCTTCTTCTATAAGGAAAGCAGAAATGTTGGGGGCAAATGTTTCAGGTTTTGGGGCAGGGTTGTAATAAAAAATGTTTTTTAATAAAAAAAACAAAACGTTTTTTATTGTTTTAAAACGTTTTAAATCGTTTTAAAACGTTTTTTTCCAAAGAATGATGCAATTTTCTGTAAATCAATTAAACTTTACACTAAATATAGTATGATTTAAGCTCTTGATGTTTTGAATAAGAGATGACCACAATTCTGTTAATGAATTTCCAACAGAAGAGTTCATATTTCCCCCAAATCACTAAATCATGGAAATTGAATGCCTACAAAAAAAAGAACACTTTTTAAGTAATTCGACATTTTATTCCTAATACATGAACATAGAGACATGTAGTCTCGAGGTATACTGAGTCTTGTCAATCGAGGGGGGAGAAGAATTTGCACAATGGAAGAAATTGACATACATGGGGTTTCAAAGCTTAATTTCATAACCAGTAAATCAATATGCTTTTATTTCAATTGAATCACTTATACCAATTTTAGTGCATGAAATACAAATTCAATTCAAATCTATAAATAAAGCCCTTGAACTACCTTTTTTTTATAATTCAAGAATTATGATCAAATATATTTAAAAACAATCAGTAGGCTTATAGAATGTTTATTTAACCCTAATAAGACTGGGAGGGGGCGCATTCAGCCCCCCCCTCGTCATTTTTTTTGTGATAAATCCACTGCTCAATTTTTTTTACCGCGTCACTCACAGACTTTCCTTTTTCGAGTCTCACGCAACATTTGAGACCAAAATTGCAACCCCCTGGTATGCGGTTCTGAAATTATGCAACATTTTGTAAGTGCATGCAGACCAAAAAATGCTCAAAATGTGAATTTGTGTACAAATCTAATGCAATAGTGTTTTTAGCCATAATTCATAAATGTGCCATTATTTTTCCTTTTACTGATTAAAATCAATTAATTTCACCTTGTTTATGGTCAAAATATAGTCCCTGACTATTTCCATTGAAAAAAACAATAAAATACATCAGAAAAAAATGTGATGAACATTTGATCAGATTCCTATAAAGAGCCTGTAAACCAAAAATGATAATTTCAGGGGCATTGTTTAGTTAATAAGAGCAAACTTTTGATATTATGCATAAATTAGCAATGAGATTTATGCAAAATTTGATTTATAGTTTTTTTTAGATTATGCCATGGGTAATGCGTGTGTCAATTTTTGTTGTGATCCCGCGATCGACGGCCCAGATCATAGGGCCCCCCCTCTCAGTCTTCTTAGGAAACGAAATAGCCCAGTCTATTTATGTTACTGGTAATGTTTTTTTTTTATACATTTTTATATTTATGTACGGATTTTTAAAACTTTCTTATTACTAATAGAATTTTTTGACAATTTTCCAATCATTAACAAGTAAAAATAATGATACAAATTTTGGCAAGAACTCACATTGGGTTTATACATGAAATCAATTTTTAAGCAATTCAGGATCTGTTAATATGCACTTGTGGTGTATATCATATATGTAACTGCATACCCATGCATACATCCCAAAATAGTTTTGAACGATATGGCATGGCCCTGTCATGTTTATGGATTTTATCATAGACATTTTTAGGGGGCCATTAAGCTCCCCTGGAATTGTTAGAGTTACGGTTCGCTAGCTGATTATCTTATACTGTTGAAAGTACTTTTCTTCATCTTTATGAAGTGCAAAGTTATACCAACTTTTGTGTGTACCTCAAGAGTATGATGTCAGGTTTACAGAATTTGTAAAATATTATTGTGCTTGTGTAACACTTCCATTTAACTCAAGTACTTCTATTACATGTACATGTATTTTAGCTTATTTTAATAGCGTTTCTTTACCTGTCCAAAAAATGAGAATATTCTTAATATGGATTGATGGGCACAATTGAACAGGGAGAAGAGGAACATGACAAAGCAATGGAGAAAGAATGAATAAAGGGGAGAGAAAGGAGTGGTGTTGAAAAAGAGTTTTAGTTAGAAGAAAAAAAATACACCACTTCAGAAATGATAGTATAAAAAAAATCACATCCATGCAAATTTATAACACACA
This sequence comes from Lytechinus variegatus, assembly GCF_018143015.1. NCBI lineage: Eukaryota > Metazoa > Echinodermata > Echinoidea > Temnopleuroida > Toxopneustidae > Lytechinus > Lytechinus variegatus. The sequence continues at coordinate 24,116,244 of NC_054747.1, read as the reverse complement.
AGTCTATGCGGTGTTTTAAAACATCGTTTTTTTTGTAAAAAAAACCAGGTGTTTTAAAACGCGTTTTAAAACATGTTTTGAAACACACCGTTTAAAACGCGCCAACCCTGTTTTGGGGTGATAGTCAGTGACCCTGATCGATAAACGATGGAGATACTAGACTCTCGCTCTCAGACTAAGTTAGATCTGACTTTTTTTTCAGAAAAAAAACTGTCAGAATGTCACATTCACAATTCAACTACAATTTTTTTTTTACATTTTGATCGCAGGGACTTTTTTAGACCAAAAGCTTCGATCTCTGCTGGTTGTTCCGCTGAACTCCGTCTCCGTTGGCTCCACTCACCAAATACAGAGACCAAGGTTCCAGCTCGATCTGTACAGGGACTCAATGGACATATGTTTGTGTATTAAGTTTGGATAAAACAGGGGAGTGAAGTTGTGCGACAGCCAAAGAATTAGAAGGTCACTGTTTTTCCACTTTTAACTTTATTTCTCCCTGTTTTGGTGCATTCAGGCCAAAACAGAATGATAATCTTTATTTTGATTTTTGGTACGGTTCTTTTTATATATTTTTATGAAATAAAGGCGAAAATCGATGAGCACCGTTGGGTAAATGGTGGCTGCACGATACTTTAGTGAGCCGTCTGTGTAAGAGGTCAAGGAGAAAAAAAATGTTTAAAAACTCCTCGAAACAGACGGCCGCCAGCGCCAGCTATTAATTTAGAGCAGCCATTCTCAATTACTTTTTTGGAAGCGCCACATTTCTTGTTGAGAATCTGTAATGCTCCACAATCCATTACGCAATATCAGCGGAGGGGGTCCAGAGGCCCCTGATGGGGGTCGAGGGGGCAGAGCCCCCAGAAGTTTTGGAATATGAGGCCTTTTAAATTGCCCATGCAGAGGTGCTGCAATTAATATCAACAGAAGAAATACAAATGCCAACAAACTACACAATATTAATATTAAATGAAAAATGACCAGTGACTTTTTCACAACATACCAATGATACCACTAGTTCAGACTGTTCTGCACCAGATCTATTGGCTGAAGCAAGTGGCGTAATGGGTAAAAAAAATCAAGAGGGCTAGATATGGCAGCTGAAGTAAAAATATTGAACTTTTCAATACAAAGATATATATTTTGACATAATATTAAGATAATTCCACTCTTTCCCTTTCTTTTTCTTTCCCTTTCTCCTTTTTTTTCTTGGCTGTGAAACACTTGGGGGCCCCCAATCACCGCCCCCATCTGTACCCCAGTGGCTAAAGTTACGTTCCCCGATTTTGCAAGGGCTGAAAATTAGGCGTTACACTGCACTAGCGCCCCAAACTGCCCCTCTTTCTCTACAACTCACGTGCAGTATCATTCATTCAGTTCGTCTTTAGCAAGAGTGCATGCAGACAATCACGGCAAGCAATACATCTGAGCATAGGGTCATTCCATGCCAATTCACCCAATGAAAGTGCAATTTTGCACCCGACCCTCTCGGAATTCGTTGTAAATTGGTATACATAAAATTCACCATGGCCCAAGCACAAAACAAAAAAAATTAGTCAAATCGGTCCATCGGTTCTCGCGCTACAGCCCGCCCTTTTCTCCTTGTTTTGACAAAAATGGGTGTGACCTTCAACTTTCAATGGCCATTGTGTTGTAACGTGTTGACCAATTTTCACGAAACTGGTACCATTTAGTAGGAAATTCAGAGAGGAATCCAAAACATGCATCAAATAATGTATTGGAGCGATTTATAAGGTCATGACCCTTGACCTATTCTTTGACCTTGAATTTGACCCCCGGACAAATAATTTTTTGACTTGATTTTCGTGTATGTTAATTATTTGTATGATATTGACAAAATATGTTAAAACCAATGATGATATTTTATTTCTTCACCTTTAAAAACTCTTCCAAAGATATCATGAAATTTCACTCTAGTCCCACATACTGATATTCATGTTAGTAAAGTGTTCACCAGTTACATGATTTCTTCCAATCTTTAATTCACAGTATGCAAACAGATGATAAGAAATTAAGCTCATCAGTTCACAAATGAAACATTAAACATTTATGCTCATGAATAGGTATCTGTTTAGGCATTTTTATGTTCAGCAATATATATCATATATGTATATTAGGGATCCTTAAATAAGCATATACTCAACAATTTGATGATAAAAGTACCGGGTAAACACTTTACTAAGAAGAATATATACATATATGATATATATTGCTGAACATCAAAATGCCTAAACAGATACCTACTCATGAGCATAAATGTTTAATGTTTCATTTGTGAACTGATGAGCTTAATTTCTTATCATGTGTTTGCATACTGTGACTTAAAGATTGGAAGAAATCATGTAACTGGTGAACACTTTACTAACATGAATATCAGTATGTGGGACTAGAGTGAAATTTCATGGTATCTTTGGAAGAGTTTTTAAAGGTGAAGAAATAAAATATCATCATTGGTTTTAACATATTTTGTCAATATCATACAAATAATTAACATACACGAAAATCAAGTCAAAAAATTATTTGTCCGGGGGTCAAATTCAAGGTCAAAGAATAGGTCAAGGGTCACGACCTTATAAATCGCTCCAATACATTATTTGATGCATGTTTTGGATTCCTCTCTGAATTTCCTATTAAATAGTACCACTTTCGTGAAAATTGGTCAACACGTTATGATGCAATGGCCATTGAAAGTTGAAGGTCACGCCCATTTTTGTCAAAACAAGGAGAAAAGGGCGGGCTGTAGCGCGAGAACCGACGGACCGATTTGAATAATTTTTCTGTTTTGTGCTTGGGCCATGTTGAATTTAATGTTTACCAATTTACAACAAATTCTGAGATGGTCGGGTGCAACCACTGGGTGAATCCAGATGGAATGACCCCATACATATATTTCACTTTTACAACTTCGGATTTTAATCGGCTCCGGAAACAAGGTTTCTGCTTGTTATGTCTCAAATTCATAATCTATTATGATCAGGATGTTCTTTAAATATCACATTATTTGATGTTTAACTCTTAACCAAAACTTATACTCTGGAAATGCAAAATTTATCGCCGTTGAAATAGAAATCCTACAAACGGGGTTTTCATATCACTTATGTGGCACATAAACTTTGTAAGAATAAATAAAAAGGAGAACACCATCGATCTTCCATAATAGGGGTTATCGAGTGCTAAATTGGACAAAATTAGAGGAAATCAATTAGCAATTAAGTGTCAAGTAAAGAGTTTTTGTTTTCTCTTTGTATTAAAATGATCACCAAAACCTTATTTCCAGGTTACTGGTAGATACATTTTTATTTCCCCAATTTTTCCTTATTTTTACTTTTTTCATACCAACTCCCAAGCGCCACTCCGCAAGGCTCGGTGCGCCACAAGTGGCGCGCGCGCCACCATTTGAGAATCCCTGATTTAGATTTTAGGACTTCATGATGACTATTTCAATTCAAATTCAACTTCAACTTGATTATTTGATGAATTGAAAAATCACATAAAAATAATATTAAGTACCGGTACGGTAGTCCAAATCGGGGATGAGCTGTGATTCTAACTAGTAGTAGTGCTAACACTAACAGTAAGTAACAAGTCAACAGTATAACCATAGCTCTAGCTATTAACAGAAGGAGATCTGACTCTCTCAAACGCTTTGCCCCATGCGCGGCACCGCTAATCCCCTCTCAGCAGGGTCCCTCACGGCGCATTACAGAGGCCGCTCGTAAATCAGATAAGGAAAGTTGATCGACGCGATCAACAGCTCGGGTTTGCGCTTGCGCAGTAGTGTTTTCACCCATAATGCATTTCACATCGGCTTCACGAATTTTATGCAAACATGGCGGCTCACAATTTCGAACGTCGTGATTTCGAAGACGAAAATCTGGTTTTGGAACCAGCTGAATGCAGGCCTGACCAGATTTCACAAAAAGAAATACGGGACAATCGACAAAGTACGCTGCATGAGCGGATCGACCGAGCCAGGTCTAAAAAAAAAGATCAACAAAGGAGGCTACACGGTGTTCGACTTGGGGAAAAATGTACAGAATTGGAAGGTGGGGGGGGGGGGGTGAACGAAAGAATGAAGGAGGGAATGAAAAGGCGAAAGAAAAGAGTTGAATTGAGAACGGATAGAAAGAAAAAAATGAAGGGGAAAATGAAGGAAAAAATAAAGAAAAAAAGGAATGTTAGAATAAAATGATGAAAGATAGAATAAAAGAAAAAACGTTTCCGTCATTATTTGAAATGAATTTAGAAGGAAAGAAAAAGAAAAGAAGGAAGGGAAGATGTGTGAAAGAAAACATAAGGGAGAGAAATAAAAGAAACAAGAAAAAGGATGAGGAAAGAAAGAACGAATAAAAGAAAAATGCTTCCTTTATTCTTTGAAAGAAAGACGGGACAATCAACAAAAAAGATCAAAAAAGATACACAATGTTAGACATGTGAAAAATATAAAGAATTGAAAGGGAGGGTAAATGAAGGAGAGAAAGAAAAGACAAAAGAAAAGGAAAAAGGAAAGGAAAAATGAACTGAAGGGGAAAATGAAAAGAAAAACATTAAAGAAAATTAGAATAAAAGAAGGATGAAAGAAAGAATAAGAGAGAAAAAAGGTTTCCGTCATTCTTTGAAATGAATATAGAAAGACAAAAAAAGAAAGGAAGGGAAGATGAATAGATGTGTGGAAGACAAAATAAAGAAGAGAAAGGAAAAAAGAAAGTGAGAAAGAAAAAGGGGAGGAAAGAAAGAATGAAGGAAAGAAATATTTTCCTTCATTCTTTGGAAGAAAGAAACAAACAAAGAAAGAAGAAAATAGGAAGGGAGGAAGGAAGGGAAAGAAAATTATAAGGGAAAAGAATTGGAGGGAAAAATAAAATAAAGAATGAAAGAAAGGAGGAAAGAGAGGGAGGAAAGAATGAAGAGATGAGAGAATGACAAAAAGAGAAAATAATGGAAGGAGAGAACGAAAAAGGGGAGAGGAAGTGAGAAGGAAGCAAAGAAAAGTTTAAGGAAAGAAAGAATGAATTCAGGAAATAAGGAATGGAAATTTGATAAAGAAAAGTAACAGAAAGAAGGAAAGAAAGACAAATGAACAGAGAGAGAGAAAGGTTCAGGAAAAAAAGATCGGAAATAAAGATAGATGGAACAAAAAAGGGCAAGCAGGAAGGATATAAGGATGAACAAAGAATGATACAAAAGAAAAAGGAAAAAAGTTCAAACTTCAAGCAAACAAAAAAATCAAGTCATCTAACAAAAATCATAATGAAGTTTGGTGTTTTTAATATATTTTCAGAATTTTGAAAAACTAACATTATTTAGAAATGAGTAAAATTTTAAAGTGAAACATTGTCAAACTTAAAAATCAGATGAAACAGCGGCATCATACACAACAAGACTCAAAACGAAAGCTGAAACAACAAGATCTAGTTATGAAAACTAAATAATTTGTTCCACCGATTACATCTCCAAATTAGTTTCATTGTTATCTCTGCTCGTCATCTGTTGGTTATTTGATGAAAAAAATCACCACTTTTAAATGCATTAACTACATTTTGTTCAATATTCTTAAATACGGGACAAAAAGGCGTCCCGGGAAGGGTTTGTCGGGACGCCGGGACAAAGGAGAAAAATATGGGACAATCCCGGGAAATACGGAGCGTCTGGTCACCCTGGGAGGGAGGGAAATAAAGAAAAAAGGACACAAATTAGAAGGAAAAAATATAATAAAGAATGAAAAAAAGGATGAAAGAGAGGGATGAAAAAATTAAGGAGAGAATTTTAAAAAAGAAAATAATGGAAGGATCGAGAAAGAATGAAAAGAAAAGGGAGAAGGAAGCAAAGAAAAGTGGAAAGAAAAAATGAAGGAAAAAAGGAAATTTAAAATAGGACAGAGAGTAAGACAAACAAGGAAAGAAAGAAAAATGAACAGAGAGAGAAGATCAGGAAAGAAAGATAGGATGGAATAAAAAAAAAGGGCAAAGAGGAAGGATAGAATGATGCCAGAAAAAGGATATGAAAGAAAGAAAGAAAAAAGTACAATCTTAAACATACAAAAAATCTAATCTAACAAAAATCATAATGATATTCGGTGTTTCTTAATATATCTAGAACAGAAATAGAATGTTTTAGAAATGAGGGGGGGGGGGGTCAGGTGTCCGGACACTTTATATTTTGGAAGCCTTTTTTTTCTTTAGATTAAACTAAAGATATGAATTCAATAATTGTAATCATCTTTTATTTTGTTCTCTAAAATAATTTTAAATCATGATTATTTTTGGTCCTAAAAATTGTAAAACTTCGCTTGTAATTTTTTCCAAATGACTTTGTAACTTAAAATGAATCGTCCTGACATAGAACTGGGTATACTTCTTTGTGGTCCCAAACATGTTGTTTTTAATTTCTTTATTATGTAGAATAACAATTTTTATACTTTGTTCTCCTTTTTACTGGTTTGTAAATTAAATCTGTTCGCTCCGCGGCCCCTGCTATTTTCCAAAAACGATACAGAGACAAGAGCTTAGCGAGCACGGCTCCCGTCATTCATTACACTCACTTTCAACTATACACAAATGGGAATGTGTGGGGAACCGGAGGGTACTCCACGATGCGACAATCGCCAGAGAAATGCCCCGCAGATTCGTCGTTATATTATCGATTCTATTGTACTCTCGCAAATGATCTTGGCATGAAAATTTAGCTCAAAATATGCTCTTTCATCTTATTATAATTTCTAAAACAGGTACGGGTAGGAAAAGATTTAACCATGGAAGAAAAACAGACATACTGAAAATTACCAATCTCCAACTTCCTCCGTTTGTAATTTTGTTGAGTCAATTCAGATTGCAACGTATTTGGTATGTATGCAAAGGGGATCATCTCAGAAGTTCAACCATACATAAAAGACGTACATCAGGAATCCGTACGAAGAGATATGGATGTTAGAACAGCAAGTCGTGTTTCAATTTTGAAAAAAAAACTGAGCTCGGGGGAAGTTATGTGGGAGAACGTTGTTTACGGCGGTGCCTCGCAGGGTCCTTCAAAAAATCTCTGACCTCAGATTTTACGAGGGGGCTTATCGCGTTATGTAAGCGTGCTCTAACTTTGGCCTGGCGGCTCGCCGATTGATGTTAGATATTGTTCCTTCGCCCGAAGGAAGCAATAACAAAGGATTAACAGAGGAATTGGAAGATGGTTCTCCTTCTCTGTTAGCTCCATGGTATAACAGCAACAGTAGAGCCGCACGCACAAGCGAGTGTGCCCTCTTCACACCAAAGCCGCGCCGCATCGCCAGGCGCAGGCATCGGTCTTGTCAGCGCCACTACCGCAGTCGCGTAGGGCAGGGATTGGCTAGAGCAACCGGGTAAGCGAGATTGTGATTCGGCCTTCCCTAAAAAAATATTTTAGCAATAAATCACAAGCCTACAACTCCCATAATAGTCAAGAAATTTGAAACAGTATGAGGCAACTTACAATCCTGAACACTTGTAAACTATGAAGTATGGAATATAGGCAAGAGCCACACAATTTCCAAAATGAAAAAGTGTCATTTTGTACGATCGCACGAAATAGCTGTAGTCACACTGAAGTGGTGCGCATGTGCAGATCAATTATGGTGTCGCCCGTGCACTTTAAAATGGTAAAAAAAAAATAATTAAAAAATACAAATCTCTCAACATATTGATTCATAGTCATACTTATTTCATTGTAATATTATGCCTGATATTTTTCTTGGATTTCAATGTTTTTAATATAAAATTTTAAAGAACCTTTTGGTTATTCTCAAGGCAAACTCCCATACCCATGGCGACAGAGCTTTTTCACTTGTGGCTCATACACCAGTGGAATTCACATCCTCTTAGCCTCTCTCAGTTCCTTTAAAGTAGCACTTAAGACATATCTCTTCCGAAAATAGTATCCTTCCAACAGTTTATGTCCGTAGTTAAGCTGGTAGTTCAGTTATTTAAGGTAGTTACGTTGGATGTTGAGTTATTTCAGGTACTAGAAGTTAATTTGGATACTAGAATAGTTCAGTTTATTAAAGGGGAAGTTCCCCCTGAAGAAGACTTTGTTGTAAAAATAGCAGAGAAAATAGTAAAAAAATATTGGTGAAGGTTTGAGGAAAATCTGTTAAAGAGTAAGAAAGTTATTAGAGTTCAAAGTTTTGGATTTGTGACGTCACAAACGAGCAGCTGCCCCATGTGTTATGTAATATAAAACGCATGAATTTCACATTTTATATGGTTCCTGATGACTTGATTTTGTTTTCTATTCATGATCGGGTGTGAAATGATTTGTCTATTGATATACAAAAAAGTACAGTAAAAACCATTTTCAATTTTCTGAGAAAATGACATTTCATTGATTTTTTTACCATTCGCTATGTAGGAATGCTGCTCGCATATGACGTCACAAATCAAATAATTGAAATTCTAATAACTTTTTAATTATTTGATGAATTTTTCTCAAACCTTCGTCAATATTTTGTATTATTTTTTTCTGCTATTTTTGCAATAAACTTTTTGTCAGGGTGAACTTCCCCTTTAAGTTGGTATAAGGTTTTGTGATGTAAGGAGCTCAGAGAAATTTTAATAGGCGCTATATAAAATTTATATTGAACTATTTTATTATTATTTTTTATCATCATTTTGTAGACCTGCTTCATAATCATCCGCAATCATCGCATACCGTTTATCAGCCGCCGTATGTCATCAAAGGGGGAAGTTTCTTGTAAAAATTGAAGCGAAAAATGATAAAGAAAATCCATTAAACATTAAAAAATTATTTGAATTTTATTTTTTGTGACGTCATATGCGAGCAGCTTCCCCTTCATTCGTGTAGTAAAATCACTGAAATGTCATGTCTTTACCAAAAACATTAAAAGTTGTTCTTTTAATAATACTCACTCCTGAAAGAAAAAATTACCATCAATTATTAAAAAAGGGAAATATATGCACTAATAGCCGATGGGACAGCTGCTCGTCCCGCTGCTCGTATTTAAAGGACAAGTCCATCCCAACAAAAACTTGATTTGAATAAAAAGAGAAAAATTCAAGAAGGGCATAACACTGAAAATTTTATCAAAATCGGATGTAAAATAGGAAAGTCATGGCATTTTAAAGTTCCGCTTCATTTCACAAATGAAACAGTAATATGCACATCGGTATGCAAATGAGGAACTGATGACATCACTCACTATTTCTTTTGTACTTTATTATATGAAATATTTTCATTTTCTCGTCATGTGAAATGAAGTTTCATTCTTCCCTGAATACGTGGAATTCCATTATTTTAACATTTTGTACTTCTACCGGTAATCGTTAAATTCGTAAAAATTGAAATATTGTATAATTCAAACAATAAAAAACAAAAGAAATAGTGAGTGAGTGACATCATCGACTCTCTCATTTGGATGTAACTGGCTCGTTCATATAACTATTTTGTTAAAAATAAGCGAAACTTTGAAATGTCCCAACTTTCTTATTTTACATCCGATTTTGATGAAATTTTCAGCATTGTGCTTGTCTGATTTTTCTCTATTGATTCAAATCAACATTTTTCTGAGGTGGACTTGACATTTAATTAATCAAATACTTAAATTCTAATAACTTTCTTAATTTTGGATGTATTTTTCACAGGAATTATTTAGACTTTTACCACAAACTTTTCTTCAGAGTGGGTGGTGCGTCTTACCGGATATCCACTAAGCACGGTGAACAAAATTCTTCCTTGTAAAACGTGGAGGAGCCGTGGTGTAGTGCATGGTTCTGACTCTCGCCTTGTAAACAGAAGGTCGTGTGTTCGAATCCCTCCGCGGTCTGGCGTCCTTTGGTAAGGCGTTCAACACTCTGCCACTCTCGACCAGCAGGTGCTAAATGGGTACCCGGTAGGATGTGAAAGTCATTGTAGCTTGTCCAGTATTGTGTGCGCCTCACAGGCGACTGACTGGAATACTCCCCAGGGAGTGGAGGATGTGCACACATTGTGTGCGGGAATGACTGATTGAATCCGATGACCGGGGTAATATATCTGTAAAGCGCTTAGAAACGTCGTTCCGATGGATAGCGCTATATAAAAGCGGATTATTATTATTAGGGTGTCTCTCAGGTTAGTCTACTCAGCACTCTTTTATTCATAATCTCCAAATGACACTTGAAATTCTTTTAGTAATTTATGTTTTGTTTTTGCAAATGATTATAATGCACTTTTCAAAATGTTCCTCCCCTCTATTTTCTTTTTTTCTACTATCTGTTTCCCTTTTTTTACTTCTCTCTCCCCCTCTATTTCCCTTCATTTCCTCTCTCCTTTCAATTCTTTTGTTTCACTTTCTCTCTCTTCAAAATATCCCTTTTCAATTGTGATTGTCAAAACGTATCAGCTAGCGCTGCACGCGCGCATTTTGATTGGCGAGTTATGTCTCAATATATTGATTTTACAACAAACTACTTAAAATCCCCTTTTTATGACAGTTAAAAATTTGCTCGCGATTTGCGCTGGCACTAATGGTTAAAATTATATTGATATGATGCATCTTATTTATAATTACAAAAGTGCTTGAAATTTCAAGTTTTCTGGCCATGATATCATCACATTTCGCGCCCTCATTAGGCATTAATGAATAAGATATTAATTTAATAATTGAATTGTCCCTTTCGTTTCATCTCGAACTTAGCAAGAGGAATAGGAAAAGATAGTCATCATTTTCGTATATGCACGTCCTAAAGATGTCCCGGTCCTATGTTAAAACTCAAAGTGATAATAACTAAAAATATCAGCTCTTTATAAAGTGCGATCCATATCCACCTCACAAATAATAACTACAAAGTGCTTGAAATAAATATAGAGCTAAAATTGACTTCATTTTTCAGATCGGAATGTCAAATAATTTAAGCTCGCGTTTGGCGCTCGCTATATGATTTTCATGATATAAGATGTATTTAGAATGCCTATATTCTAAGTCTAAATATGAAACACGCGCGTGCATATTTAGATTGTCAACTTGTTTCTCTTTTTAAATCATTATCAAGTTTCAGATCACAATATCAAAAAAATTCTGCTCGCGCTTTGTGATCGCATTATTAATGAAGGAAGATCCCCTGTTACTCATTCTTTTCATGATTTACGAAACATGAATAGAGTGTCCCGCTTTTAGGTCTAAAACTCGATTTTTTTTCCGCTCGCGCGTTTCGCGCTCGCATCAATAATTTAGTCATATACCTATCCTGTTCACGATTACAAAAATTGATTAAAATTTTACATTCTTTATGTAGAAATGTCAATTTTTCAGCTTGCACTTCGCGCTCGCATTATTTGATTGTTGAAACATGTAACGTCTTCATGGCTAAGTGCAAGCAGTCATAACAGGTATACGTTTTCGATCAAAACGGATATAAAATTTTTGTGCTTATTAATGTAAGGAGGATCCCCACTTACTCATCCTTAATTTTTATTTACCTGAATAGAGTGTCTCGTTCAGTAGATCTAGATCTAGAAATTTTTGTTTAGTTATATTCATAAGTTACAAAAAGTGCTTAGAATTTCCTTTCCTTAGGCAAAAAATGTAAAAAAAAAAAATCAGTACCCTCTCCATTAATTCATTTCTGCTCACGTGCTCGTATTCAGGATAACAAGCATATTGCCCAGAATGATTTAGGAAAAAATACATCAGATTTCCCAAAATTATTAGCTCACGCTTCTCGCTCGCATTATATAAATAAGTATTCTGGTATTATATTTATGTTTATTCATAAGAATAAAGCTAAGAAATGACTATGAGCACTACCCCTTCAAAGAAACAAAAAATTCCGGTAAAAATCATCTTCGAGCGGCCGATCGGGGAAAATATGGCTGAAAAAAAAACGGCGCCCCCCCCCCCCGCCTATTGACGAAGGCTGGATCCGCCCCTGCTGATCCCCTTTCTTTTCGCCCTCTTCTCCGCTTTCCTTCCTTTCGCTTCTCTTCTCTCTCTTTCCCCCTTCCGTTCCCTTCTCTTTTTGGCGGGGGGGGGAACCCCTTCGGCCACCGTGGATCCGCGCCTTGCCTTTAAACTTTTGACAATTCAAATGATTTGTTTCGATTATGAAACTTGATTAGAACATGAAGGTAAAAAGGGATTGAATATAATATTAATCGAATCAATTTATATTTATTTAAAGCCAAGTTAGAGGCGGCAATAATACAATACAGGCTTTTATCATGTTTATGTCAGGCAGTGTTTCACTTAACTTTTTTGCCGATTTTAGACAAAGTACATTTACTAAACGAGTTGCAAAAGGGAATGTGTTATTGTATAATGATAATTACTTTTTGCTGCCTCTGGCGTGCCTTGTCGAATGATATGAGGAGAAACACCATCAAATTTTCCTGGGGAAAACGAAAATAAGTGCGGGAATATATTTAAAAAAAATACAATTTGAATTTACTGGACTGGCCGCATGATGGCCGCGAATGTGACACATCACAAATAAATATATTACCACAAATGTGGAAGTGTGTTGAAATTTATGAAAAAAAAAATGTTAAATTCTGCGGGCTTATCACATTTTTAAACTAAAAGACTTTGAGGTATATTTGGTAACGAGTTTAAAATCCACGAATTTTTGTGATCATGTAAATTTGGAAATGTTCCAAATTATCATAATTTCGACAAGTCACTTTTCAGTTCTCCCGGTGGCATCACAGGTCGCCACCAAAGGCAGCGCACCTGTGTAGTCTTTGTACTTCTTTAGAAAGTGGAAGCTCTATGAATCGATTTGCATTTGGTTCATTTTTACCTCCATGAAGATGTGAAGATGGTGAAAGGAAAAATGAATTCCAGCTGAAGCTAGAAGACCTTTTATAAACAAAAAATTAAGAGAAGGAATAAGAAAATGTGTCGCATTCTCAGACAAATGAACTGTGTGGTCTGTTTTCAAACTTTCAAAAATGCAAAGCTGAAGAAACGAGGGTTTATGACTACTTTTTAAAATGTTACATCATATGTGTAAACTCCTCTGTTATTCTCGAAACTATGATGAATATGCCATGGATTTTGAATAAATGAAGGGGTGACTTTACGCATTTAATTGATCATTCCTTTTTAATATTTCACGCGTTTTTTATTTTTTTTGGGTGTGTGGATTTATGAACATGCACATTTTGCTACTTAAACGAATGTGCTGCATTGGGCCCTTTCATTCATATTGTTACATTTTTGTTTTTTACCTTTTTCTACGCTGTGGCTGATGAGATTAAAAGACGAGTACAGGAAATTATATTTTTGAATGTTTATGCCTATTAAGTATATACCTTCCTCTATAGCCACGCCAGATTTGATAAATGACATAGCTTATGAATAAAAGTTCCACATTCTTTGTAATTTTCAAAGTTTGGATGGAGATTTTAAATTTTAAATGGACTAAAATCTACCAATTTGTATAAAATATTACGTCTGTTTCAAAACTTTCGAAGGTCAATGTTTTTTTACACTAGATGGCGTACTTCATTAAATGATAGGGAGTGAGGTGATTTGGCGACCTTCCGGCCAAAGGGAACAAACTGCCACGTTTTTTTTTCGAGGCGTGGTCTTAGAAAAGGATTATTAAACACCGGAATTAAACGTTGGTAAAAACATAATTATTTGCACAAAAATTAAGCTTGAAGTCTTTATGGGATAAATATTCATAATCATTATTACCACTCAAATAGGAAATTGGGTTCAAGGACAGGGTGGGGTGCTCCTTGCATGCTCCTATCTTGATTGCATAAATTCAACATGCTTTATACACAGAACCGTTGGGCATGCACAATTTGAGAAGTGATAATCTCTTTTAAAGGGGAATACAAACGGGATAACTAAAGTCGTAAAACAAATTTTAACATAGAAAGATAGTGTCCTTAAAGGAGAGTGAAACCATTGGAACAAGAAAGCTTGTGTGAAAACAGAAAAATCAAAGTAACAGATCAACAAAAGTTTGAGAAAAATCGGACAAATAATGAGAAAGTTATGAGCATTTGAATATTGCGATCACTAATGCTATGGAGATAGCAAATTGGCATTGCGACAAAGATGTGTGATGTCACTTGTGAACAACTCTCCCCATTACTTTAGTATATATTTCACTTGAATTGCCTCTTTTATCACATCTATCCATAGATCATGTGTTCTTTCTACATGAGGGCATGTAATACATATTTTTTAAGAATACATCATGGATAGAGAGTTTGTATCATCATAAGAAAAAGCAAAAAGAGACATTTTGAGGGTATTTTATAGTCCACCAAAGGGAAAGTTGTTCATCAGTGACATCACACATCCGTGTCGCATTGCAAATGGGAGAATCTCCATAGCATTAGTGATTGCAATATTAAAATGCTCATAACTTTCCCATTAATTGTCCGATTTTGCCCAAACTTTCTTTATTCTTATTCTTTGATTTTTCTGTTTCTACACAAGCCTATTTGTTCCAAAGGTTTCATTCCCCTTAGTAGTGTCTAATATTTTTTTCCCTGAACAGGAAATGCAACTGGACTGTGATCACTTGAACTTCGTATAAGTCCCAATAACAGTGAACCAAGGTTATAAAAATGTTGATAATATTAAACCTGATTTTAATGATATAAAAAATGAATAAATACAAGGAAAGGGGCAACTGATTTTGAGTAATGCCCATAAGTAAGCCCCTCCTCCCATAGGAGGAATATGCCTAAATCTGCCGAAAATCAGCCAGTTTGATTAAAAAGGTTTATCATTGAGAGTTGTTAAATATCTTGATAAAATAAAAATGTGCATTATTGAAAATCCTTCTATGCAACACAGGCACTATATAGGGGTGCTACGCTACCCTGTCATTTGTATTGTATTTTTAGTAGGGGTTATTGTTATAGGCGATGTTTGTTTGTCTGTTTGTAATCATTTCCATATAGAATTAATACAATTTATATCAAATTTAACAAATCGTATAAATCGTCCAACGCTCTGAATATGAAGGATTTATACGATTTGTTAGATTTGAACATGTATGTTACAAAATGCCACTGGTCTTTCATGTGGTCCATGTATGTTCCTTTGAAATTGTGTCTTAAACATGTCGATCAGTATTCATTGATGAATGACACAAGTTGTTAATACAAGAGAGTTTTCGACCCGTTACCGTATTATTATTATTTTTTTTTTTTTGGGGGGGGCGGGGCAATTGCATAATTATCCGAGGGACATATATGGCGCGTGGAGCAAATTTAGATTTACCATTTTATGATAAAAATCTGTTTTTTGATAGATTTTGACAAAACAATATGTCACCTTTTACTTTTCCGCTTTTTTATATTTTCTCCATTTTTTTTTAAATTGCTAATGAATTTTTGTGATCCATGACCTCCTTTTTACACTAGGGTTTGGGTATATTCTTTAAGAGACAGTTTTCAGTAAAACTTAGCATTACAGGCAATTCGGAAGGACTTGATCAGATACGACCAGAATCTTGTCAGATCTAATTGGTTTTGTCCTTTTAAATTTTCACGCTCTTTTGTTTTTGATAATTTACATTTTAAATCTTTTCCACTTGCATGTATTTGAAATCAACGAAAGGATGATAAAATAAGCGGTTTAGGGGAGAGGTAAATTTTGAAGAAAAAAATGTCATATATAAATACATTAACATCAACGTTTTATTTCATTTTATCCCGAAATTAGGCTCTGCATCCAACTGTTTTTAACATTTTATGAAAAGAATGGTTTTATCCAATAACAATAAACATAAGATTACAAAGACAAATATTAATCGCATATACACTGAATGATGATCATCACTAATAATACGTAAGTCATCGAAACGACTAAGGAAAACACAAATGTCACCTTAGGGGCTCCGTACTTGAGGTCCAACTTTTTCACTATGATGATCTTCGAACGCAAAGCGTGGTCTAACCAGAATTACAATTGAAGATCGCATAAAAAAGTTCTGACAAAAAGAAAAAAAAATAACAATGCTGATTTCGCTTCTTATTCCTGACTGTATCCACCTTTCCATTTTCTTTGGCCACGTGACCTTTGCGACCCATTAAATTTTAGTTTATAGGACCCAGCTTTGAGCTTTATCATATCACAATTAGGCCTATGTCATATTTTGAGTTATGTATTTTGCCCGGGGGGGCCACTTACATTGACGAGTGGATACCATGCGCGACCAAAAAAGCACGTAAAAAGGATGTCTTTTTCACGATAGGGCACGTTACGTACGTAACGTGATAAGGGTGTCAAAAACACAAAAATAATGAAAAAAGGGTATCTATTTCGCTAGGAAAATTACGTGTTTAGGGTCGAATTTGCGGGGATGATAAAACAAAATCAAAATGTTTTATAAAGGATGTCCTTTTTGCCCCAACACTACGTGTTTAGGGTCCGATTTGCGCGAGGTGTAGAAGGTGGGGTCGTACTAACCCAAATAAGGTTAAGTCGACGACCGAAGGACCCGTAACATAAAACATTCCTGTACTTGTTTAGGGGTTCATTTCAGGGAATATTTGCCAAGAGTATCGTTTTGCTTCCAATACTTGTTAAGGGTAGGGTTTCACACGCCAATACTTGTTAAGGGGTGCATTTTAAGAATATGGAAATTACGTGTTTAGGGTGCTTTTCGAGACCCCATGGTCGCGCATGGTATCCACTCGTGAATGGAAGTGGCCCCCCCGGGGTATTTTGCATTGTATTTTATCTTTTCAGCTACCATACGTTTAATTTTGGTCTGCTAACTTTATTATTATTATGGTCGCCAGCTGTTGTCGTCATTGTTTTGTCAGCTGATTTGGCATCGCGTAATTAAAATTACAGAATATAGTTGACGTTTTTCCGATTTCTTTGCTTGGCTGTGTGTAGATAACGATACTGAGTACTCGGAGAAACTGTAGATCGGAAAATATTTCGAAAAAATAGGTGGGATATCTAACTTAACGTTGGACAAAGTATGGCAACAAACAATGCCAGTCCGCAAGAAGGAAAAAAATTGGCAAATGGCAACGGTCACGCATCGAACCTAGACGGGGGAGCGCTGGACCGGGACTCTCTCCGTCTGTCGCTCCGTGAAAGCAGCAGTCCGAAGACGATCCACATGAATGGCAGCCTTGATGAATCGGATCACCATGTCTCATGTAAGTTTGAAATGGAAGAGCTGTGGAAGTCTATTCATGCTAAACTGAAGGGTGTTTTCTAGCTGGGCATGGTGCGGGCAAGTGCTGCTGGTGGACCCCAAAAATCCCAAATCATAAAAAAAAGGGGAAGTTCACCCTGACAAAAAAAAAGTTTAGACCTCTATTAATAGCAGAAAAATAGTAAAAAAATATTGCTGAAGATTTGAGAAAAATTCATGGAAGAATTAGCACGTTATTAGAATTCTAATATTTTATTTGTGATGTCGTATGTGACTGCGAGCAGCAAAGCGAAATTTGGTATAACCTATAAAATCAATAAAATTTCATTTTCTCAGAAAATAGAAAATGTTTGTTTTTTTAGTGAAACTTTTGACAATACACAAATCATTTCACACCTGATCATGTAAAGAAAATGAGTCATCAGGAACCATTAAAATTGAAATTAATGCATTTTATATTATAATTACAAAACAGGGCAGCTGCTTGTTTTTGATGTTACAAATTATCCAAAATTAAAAAAATTATAATAAGTCTCTTAATTATTGACAGATTTCCCTCAAACGTTTACCAATATTTTTTATTATTTTACTTTTCTGCTATTTTTACAATAATTTCTTCAGGGTGAACTTCCCCTTTTAAAGATAGTTTGACTTGAGTTTGACTGAGTGAAGTTGTTTTTGACTGAGTCAAGAGTGAGATAAAGAGTGATTCCTATCATCAAACCACTTTTTTCTGGGTATCCGCTGGATTCCGCATTTCTCCAGGACTAGAGAAAATCAGTAGGGCCAGGGCATTTTTTTTCTTGGCAGCATCTAGGGATAGCAGAGCGAAATTATTATAATAGGCGCTACTTTTCCGACGGCGGTGGTGCGTTGCCGTCATTGAAATCTTAACCGAGGTTGAGTTTTTTAAATGTCATCAAAATTTAGAAAATTATTGTATAGACCCAGTTAATGAAACTTGGACAAAAAGGGTAATGAAGTATTACTGATCATCTAGCTTGAGTTTCAGGTCACATGACCAAGGTCAACTTAAATCACTTGATAGTCATTTAGGGTCAATGAACTTAGACCACGTTCCATGTCAAGATTGAAATCTTATAACCAAGGTAAATTTTTTGAAATGTGATCATAACTTTACAGGAAGTATTATACATGTAGTCAAGTTCTAATACTGATCATCTTCCATGAGTTTCAAGCCACATTATTAAGGTAAAAGGTCAATTAGTGTCAATTAACTTTGATCATGTTTCTTATTAAAAAAGAATGTTGAATTTTTGAACATCTCCATTACTTTTTGTAAAGGACCTACATGTATTCTATGAAACTTGGAGATCTATAAAGGAGTAATCAGTAATGGAGTGATCAAGTATCACTGATCATCTTCAGGTCAACATCAAAGGTCATTTTGAATCTAAACTTTGAAGTCAATCGTAAAAATCAAGTGTACAATCAATTGCTAACCTTTGTGTTACGGGACCCAGGATCCTATTTATAACTTAAAGGTTAGCAATTAGTTGTACATGTAGGCCTACGCTTGATTTTCAAGATACATTGTAGGCAATGCAATCGATTGTAGAAACCTATGCTGCTAAGTTTTTGTGTTATGGGCCTCATTGCAGTTTGGAAATTTGCTATAATATTCAAGACCCATTGTACATACATGTATAAACTGTGCCTATAGACCAGTTCGTAATTACTTCATGGGCAATTTTGGTCAAATGGCCTTTAATTTCTTTCATCATGATAGGCAGATTTCAAAGCAAGATATTACGTAAGCTTGCCTTACATAGCAGGATGAAGGAATTGAATAGACCAGGTGACCAGAATAGCACACCAATGAACGCTTAATGAAGGTATTTGTTGCATTCCTACTTTGAATGCATATCTTAGCATGTTGCACAATGTACTTGACAAACTGTGAAATACTAGTCGTTCGTGGAAGCATTGTTGTTTTTTGTGGATGTAAATAAAAACGACAATTCAAAAGAATATATGAATAATCAAGACATCAAAGTTGGTGCTTATCTCATTAGATTTTAAAGCACCATGTCACTTTAGTGCAAATGACCTTCTGATCATGCGTAGAATCTTTTGATCATGCGCAGAAAGGAACTACGAACTGGCTTATTGGGTCTGTCCCTAGCAGCTTGCAGAATACTCTGATAAGTTAGATGTCCAAGCATGGTTGACTGATTGCCTTACTTTGTACATGTACATGTAGGTTAAATAGTTGAAGACCCTGAATAGGACTTGTATATTGAACACTTCACTTGCTCTGAAAAAAAATATAGGCCTATACTATTCTCACAATCCACTTGTTGATTTTGAATGCTAATCAGGGTCTGTGCCCCCAGACTACTGCATAGATCTCTTCATAAAAGTCCTGTTATGCAATCAGGAGATTATCAGCTGTACCATTACCCATTGTTAAGAGATTAGCAATCTCCATTCATCTATCACTTCCTTCATTTCAAACAGCTGTTAAGTTTTCAACTCATCTCCTGTCTTGAAACAGAAAGCAATTTACGAATGATATTTTTTTTGTTCTTTGTTCAAATCAACTCTTTGTTGGGGACTTTCTTCTTCTTTCTCTTCTCCATCTTCTCCTTCTTCTTAATCTTCTTCTGCTCCATCTACTTCTTCTCCTTTTTCTTCTTGCTTGCTAGAATGTCAACTTTCATGGGGAAAAGCCAATCAGGAAGAAAAAATTTCACTGTTGTCATGGTAATTGACACTCCAGCAAGAGTTGCTATCATGTCATCTGTTTTTTTATGGGGCCCAGGACAAAATTGTTGTTTTGATTCACCAAATTCCATCAAATACCCTTTTCATAAACCCATCCTCCAATTAGCCGCCTAAGAGTAATGCAGATAATTAAATAAAAATTGTGTTCACAAACTCCGAAAATAAGCCGCATTATTTTTACGAGCGCCAGTTCTAAAAAAGGCGGAAAATCGTCATGACAACTGGACACGCCCCCTGCGATGCGGTTGTGTTGGAAAAGGGTGACCTTGTGACCGCACCATGGCAATTATCCGCATTATTTGGAAATGCGTTCATAAACTCAAAATCTTGTCCCGATGCTGCTATTATGCGGCTAATAGCAGCATCAAAATAATGCGGATAATTCTTGTCCTCCAATTTTACGACCAAATTATGCTGCTATTAGCCGCATAATTGGGTTTATGAAAGGGGTATAAGACTTCTTAATAATTGTTCATTATCATGAAGGGCACATGGGTCTGTCATGTGACATGGAAGCGAAGACTCCCTTATGTCATGGCACTGACAGCAACTTCATTCATGAAAATCTTGACCATGAACTGTCCATATGATGACCCTACATGAAATACTTCTGCCTATTCTACAGTACATGTACATGTACAGTGTAACCCATTGATGAACTCTGTAAGCAATCAGAAATGTGCAATCAACCCAGATTACTCTGGATGTCAGGAAGTTATTGGATATATATAGCTTCCACTTGTTAACTTTCACATAACTCATTAAAGTGGAATTGAGATTTAAAAATCAATTACCCGGTAATTGCATGCATGCTGCAAAGAACAAAATGATTGAAAACATACTTTGAGGGTGAAAGGTTCAAAGTCTAATGTACATGTTTTACGATTCAAACCTGTACAAGGTTTTTATTCGGCAAATTTTTATTTTGTAAACAATTTATGAATTTATTTATTTCGTCTTTATTCAACAGGGTAGCCCCATCAGTAATTACAATACTGTAATATACTAGGAGGCCCTGCATAACATAAAAATAAATATACATGTACATGAAAAACATCCAAATGGTTCTTGTTGGGGAAAAATAGTCAAAGATGGAGGGAAATTAGTTTGGTAGTTGCCTTTGAAATGAAAAATCTGAAATTTGTTTTTTTAAAACTTAAAAAAAAGGTTGTTTATTCTAAAAAATGATGTGATTAATTGATTTTTGCATTTTACACTTCTAGAGGGGGAAGGGGGGGGGTTGGGGTGGAGGTACATTCACCTCCATTTTATTTTTACTTCCCTGTGATCTGTGAGTCCAGGTTGTGATTCCATCTTTTGGAACAAAGAACGAGAAGGAGAAAGAATTATGGCTTGAATTCAATTTTGAAGACTTTTCTTTGTTTGTAGTCTGGATTATATACAAATTCTTTGTAGTCTACATGGAAATGAGAATGAACCACCCCAATCAGCAAAGAAAAGATGAGAATTAAAAGGATGGCTCTGTTTATCTTCAATCGATAATATTACATTAACCCTGAAAACTTCCTGCTATTGTACTCAAACTCACATTGTTTGATGAGATTTCACTGCAAAGTGCTCATGAATCCAAATTTGTCACTATAAAAGGAACTGAATATCACTGCTTGTTGCTGACTTTTTGGAGGTTAACAATAATCACAAGGATCTGTCTTTCCAAAGTTCTTTCTCAAAGGAAGGAATCTACTTGAAGTTCTTGTTTTCTGGCTTTTTGAAGACATCTTTGAATGTTTGAATTTCTATATATTTTTTACTCTGTACTGTTTGTGTTTTTTTAATGAAGTCAATTTGTGTGATGATTTCATCTAAAGTGTCCATCGTCATGAAACTTTAAGTTATAGTAGACAACTTTTGCTTTGGGAGGCTGACAAGATTGTGGCTATTTTTGTGCGAGGATTACACTTTGTGGTACTGTCGGATGACTGAGCTCTACATGTAGAGACTAGACCAGACCACCACTTGTACCACAATATTTCACAATACATGTACCTTCAATCTCACAAAGTCCACGATGAATGATGCAAAGAAGACGGACAGACCGGCAGGGGACACTACCTTGATGAAAATACGGAAAACCATCTCCAAGTTCTCTCCTTTCAAGCGTAGAAGAGCTCAGAGTCTTGTCAAAGATACAGTTTCAAAGGCACCTGCTGAGGACGCAAATGCAGCAGGCCATGCTGGAACTCTCCCTCGCATCGTCCTGGACGACGTTGCAATAAAGAATTGGTGCGATATAGCCATCTTGGATACTGATTTTTCGCAAAGTGCTGAGAAATCTACATCACTGCCATCTATCATTGAGAAAAAAGGAAAAGGCGTATCGCATCTCATTAGGCCATCAGGTATGCCTGCGCCAAAAAAAATCTTTCTCCGTATGAGAGTCCATCTTAAAAGTTGGGGCCAATATCTCTTCCCCTTCACTTTCATTTACTCAAAACTTTTTGTTCTGACATTGTTTTATGTTTTGAATATTCATAGATCCAACCATTGTTATCGATGCACATTTTAGGACCTGTAACTCTACAGATTTAAATACATGAAGTTCTGATATTTTAAAACAAATGTTTATTTCATTTTACATGAAATGATGTTTTCATTTTCAAATTATGAATGCATTATATTCATCACTTATTTTTTCCATGACTATAGGCCTACTAGTCTTAGTCTGGTCAGTTAGCGGAATTATGTGGACACGGTGGACAAAAGCGTGATTTTTTCTCCAGACCTTTGTTTATGTATAAGAATTAAGAATGGGGTATGCTCCAAAAAATCTGGCTGCAGGAACAGTGAAAAAATGGGTGAAAATGTCAGAATTTATGAGTTCAGATTTGTCTGATATATAGACTAGCGCTAGTGCAAAACTCAATAGCAGTGCATTATTTTGCATTGGATTAGTTCTTGAATTCAGACCCTTTTTGAACAGATCTTCTGTTTGTCCTCGCATCTCAACGCACCAAATTTCTGAATGAAGATGCTAACCAAGCCGAAGGGTGACGGTGGAGGGGGTTGAATGTTGGTGTGTGTGTACATATTTTGGTCTTGGGGTCAAGGTGTGCAAGACACATTTTTTGCATGTGTTGGAAATTGTGTTGCCATGGTAACAGTGTATTATTTGCAAATATAAGGTAAAAATCTTGCAGTTAGAACCACTTCCTCTGTTTTTAACCGATTCTCATGAAATTTGGCACACACATTGGTCTTGAGGTGAAGATGTCTAAGACACACTTTTGTGTGTCTTTCAGAAATCTTGTTGCCATGGTAACAACATATTATATGGTGAAAATTGGGAAAAAATCTTACAATTCAAACTGCTTCATCAGTTTTCAATCAATTCTAATGAAATTTGGCACACACATTGGTATTGAAGTAAAGATGTACTAGGCACTTTTTGTGTGTGTTTCAGAAACTGTGTTGTCATGGTAACAAATTATCATATGGCAAAATTTAGGTAAAAACTTGCAATTTGAACTACTTCATCAGTTTTGAACCAATTCTCATGAAATTTGGCTAACACATTTGCCTTGGGGTAAAGATGTGCAAGAACCTTTTTTTTTGCATTTGTCAGAGAGTGCATTACCAGGGTAGCCACATATGATAGCCAGAAATGTAGGAAAACTTATTATGGATCATTTTTTCCCCTGTTTTTAGTCAGTGCTCATAAAAATTGAAAGAAATATTCATCTTAGGGTAAAGATTTATATTAAATTCTAAATATCTTCTCTGCATTAAAATGTGGGGGTATTAATCACCTTCATTAATATTTCTGGGTTTGGGGGAATGGGCAGGATTAGTCCTTTAAATCTGACATCAAAGAAGGTTAAAGGCAGTGGCCATTAGAAACATAAAAATGATAAACACTCTTAAAAAACGCATCCCCTTAAGGGCATATAGGCTGGAGGTACACTGGGTGAATATGAAACCTTCCGCTGAAGCAGAGGAGTTCCAACACTGGCAAGCAAAACAAAATGTGTACCCCTTAGTACTTTCAACAGCTGATTTTCCAAACCTTAGTTCCACCTCCCCAAGAAGTGCACCCCTCCCCATACCAGTTTTAGTTCTACTTCCCCATGCTCAAACCAGGCTACGCCTTTGTCCCTCAGGGGTCAATGCATTTTTAAAGCTAGACATTACTCTTTTTTTTGGGGGGGGTGGGGTCTTTAGAAAATGACCTCATT
The DNA here is from genome assembly GCF_018143015.1 of Lytechinus variegatus. Taxonomy (NCBI): domain Eukaryota; kingdom Metazoa; phylum Echinodermata; class Echinoidea; order Temnopleuroida; family Toxopneustidae; genus Lytechinus; species Lytechinus variegatus. Next base: position 24,092,177 of record NC_054747.1, on the reverse strand, counting down.
AAAATTACAGTTAAAGGATTATGACTAGGAACTTAACACCCCCCCCCCGAAAAAATAGGGGGCTGATAATACTTTTTAGCAGAAAATCCCCCCCCCTTCAAAGGTAAGAAGAGTCCTTTGCACTTCAGACCATTCATTTGAAGCTTAATGCATTCTGATTTGATAAAAAAATTGTTTACAGTACCCAATTAACCATTGTTTATTTATATTCTCCTACTCAGTCTTTTATTCATATTCATATTCCGTTCCTACTCTTTCTTTTTAACTTTCACATCACTCTTGATTTTGAGCTTCACCATGCCATCTCTTTCTGTTTCCTGTCTCTCTCTAAGTATATTTTTTCTGACATATTTTAAAGTGTACCTTTAATCATGCAACAAATTATTATATATAAATATATACAAAAATATCTGCACTTGTTTTAGAAATTCACTTGCAAGTCCATGACTCAGTAACATACCATATCAAAAATATACCTATGTGCACAATAGATTTTAGCCTTATATTTTCTTTCATTTAATTTTTTCAGTATATTTCTGTGACAGCCTCTGCTTCATGCTTCAAATAAAACATTGATTAATTGGACACCGGAAACTTTTTTTTTTCAAAGCAGAATGTTTGAGGCTTTAAATTAATATGCTGAAGTGTAAAGGATTTCCCTTTTTTGGGGGGGGGGTTAAGTTCCTAGTCGTTATAATTTCATTTTAATCTTTATGTGGCAATTTTCTAAAGCCCCCCCAAAAAATAAAAAATGTAAGGGGTGTTTTTTTAAGAGTGTTTAAGTTCCTCATGGTCATGGCCTTTAACCTTCTATATTTTTATGTTGTCAGTTTTTAAGGACCTTCTCCGCCCCCCCAAAAAAAGCCTAAAAATATTATTGAAGGTGATTAATACCCTGCGCTATTATATGACGTTATAAAGGGAAATCAAACCCAAATAAACACATGTTTTTAGAGGAAAATGAAAAATCAGACAAGTTTATAGGTCAAAGTTTGAACAATATCGGACAAACCATAACAAAGTTGTGAACATATTAAAGCTATAAACATTGGTAATCACTATACCCATGAAGACTTCAAATTGACCGCATATGTGATGTCACAGTGATTTAAGAAGGCCCGGGGGCCACTCCATTCACGAGTGGATACCATGCGCGACCATGGGGTCTCGAAAAGCACCCTAAACACGTAATTTCCATATTCTGAAAATGCACCCCTTAACAAGTATTGGCGTGTGAAACCCTACCCTTAACAAGTATTGGAAACAAAACGATACTCTTATTCCCTGAAATGAACCCCTAAACAAGTACAGGAATGTTTTGTTACGGGTCCTTTGGTTGTCGGCTTTACCTTTTTGGTTTAGTACGACCCCAACTTCTACACCTCGCGCAAATACGACTCTAAACACGTAGTGTTGGGGCAAAAAGGACATCCTTTATAAAACATTTTAATTTTGTTTTATCATCCCCGCAAATTCGACCCTAAACACGTAATTTTCCTAGCGTAATAGATACCCCTTTTTCATTATTTTTGTGTTTTTGACACCCTTTTCACATTACGTACGTAACGTGCCCTATCGTGAAAAGGACATCCTTTTTACGTGTTTTTTTGGTTGCGCATGGTATCCACTCGTCAATGTAAGTGCCCCCTTCCCCCCGGGTAAGAAGGCAAGGATCATTCTTCCATGTACTGGAATAATTAATTAGCTAAAATTTCTTTTTTTTTAAGTTTTACTTCAAATTATATCTTTCTTTCATGAGGACACGAAACATACTACCGGGTTTATATTACGGCCCCAATGGAATAGGGATTTAGGAGAAAACCAAAAATCCTGATAACTACTAGTCTTATGGGAAAGTTGTCCTTGCGGCCCCACCCCTTGTCATAATTTACTTACCCAGTTGCCAATTTGAATTCTACATATACTAGTAGCCTTAGGGATCTTAATTTTAAAGCAGCCATAACTTTATTTTGCTTGTCCGATTTCTTTAAAACTTTCACCATTCTTATTTTTCTCCTTTTCCATGCACAAAACATTATGACCAAGGCTTGATTCCCTATTAATACTGAATATGAATCGTTACCCAAAATGAATATTTGTGTCAACTTTTATGAGCACAGGCTGAAAACTGAGAAGTAGACTGATCCACAATGAGTTTTCCCCATATTTCTGGCTAAATGTGGTTACCAAGGCAATGCACTCTCTGACCATAGAGCTATTATTCTGACAAAAGGTTCTTGCACATCTTTACCTCAAGGCCAATGTGTGAGCCATAATTATTTCATTAGAATTGGTTCAAAACAACAACAACAACAAAAAACTGATGAAGTAGTTCAAATTGCAAGGTTTTTACCTAAATTTTGCCATATAATATGTTGTTCCCATGGCAACACAATTTTGGAAACACACACAAAAAGTGCCTTGTACATCTTTACTTCAATACCAATGTGTGTGCCAAATTTCATGAAAATTGGTTGAAAACTGATGAAACAGTTTGAATTGTAAGGTTTTTTCCCCAATTTTCACCAGATAATATGTTGTTACCATGGCAACAAGATTTCTGAAAGACACACAAAAGTGTGTCTTAGACATCTTCACCTCAAGACCAATGTGTGTGCCAAATTTCATGAGAATCGGTTAAAAACAGAGGAAGTGGTTCTAACTGCAAGATTTTTACCTTATATTTGCAAATAATACACTGTTACCATGGCAACACAATTTCCAACACTTGCAAAAAATGTGTCTTGCACACCTTGACCCCAAGACCAAAATATGTACACACACACCAACATTCAACCCCCTCCACCGTCACCCTTCGGCTTGGTTAGCATCTTCATTCAGATATTTGGTGCATTGAGATGCGAGGACAAACAGAAGATCTGTTCAAAAAGGGTCTGAATTCAAGAACTAATCCAATGCAAAATAATGCACTGCTATTGAGTTTTGCACTAGCGCTAGTCTATATATCAGACAAATCTGAACTCATAAATTCTGACATTTTCACCCATTTTTTCACTGTTCCTGCAGCCAGATTTTTTGGAGCATACCCCATTCTTAATTCTTATACATAAACAAAGGTCTGGAGAAAAAATCATGCTTTTGTCCACCGTGTCCACAAGTAGGGCATTTTTGACGCTAACAGACCAGACTATCTATAGTCTAGAATATGAAAGGGATCTACATGTACTCACTACTTTATTCAGTGGAAACAAATATAACTGTACATGTACATGATGTGCCTTCACCCCCAAGTAATGTGCTATGGGTGCTTTTATGACAAAAGTAAAAAAAATATACAATCACAGATAATTGAGCAGGTATTATTTTGGATTGTGATAACTGTAGAACACCTTCTCATGACAGTAACATTACACAATCGTTGACTAAGATTGCATTTCCCATCTTACACAATGGCTATAAGATAGTGTTGCAATGGCTTGCATAGTCTGCATGTTTTGAGAAGTAGGTCATCGACTTGGTCATCAACTTGATGCTTCGCAAGATAGGTATTGCTTAATAGTCTGCTTTACCAGACTCTCATTTGATATACATTGACTAGATCACACATGTGACCCCACCGTTCTAGAACACTCTTAAGAAAAAAAAGTCACACATTTTAAAATGAAACTTTATCTTCATGGAATGGTGATTAATATATTTCAGCTTTCCTGTGAAATTAAGATTTCATATCAGGGCATTTGTAGAAGAGAAGATACATGAATTGGAAAACTTGGCCTTTAATTTAAACCTGTCCATGCTTCATCCATATAGTGGTATTCAAAATTTCAACTCCCCCCCTCCTATTTGGTTATAAATGTAATTGATATTGGTATCATTCTTTAGAGTGTCACAATTTTTTTTCCATAATAATGCAACTACCAACTGAAAACCAAAAACTGTATTCATTCAATTTTTTATTTCTGACAAGTATATTTGCAATCTTTATATAGTGAAACCTGTCTATGGTGATCACCCAAGCCGAAGGGCAACACAAAAATGTGACCTTTAAAGACAAGTGGCTGCTTTAGACAGGTACACAATTAAATGTACCACTATTAAAGGGAATGAATAGTGGTCACCATAGGCAAGTGGCTTCTATAGACAGGTTCTTATGTACACACAATCTGCCTCTATGGGAAGCATTTTTCTTATAGTTTTATTGGTCACTATAGGCAGGTGACTGCTATCCCCACAATCTTCCTTCATGGGAATTGGTTTTATTGGTCTTTATAGGCAAGTGGCTGCTATAGACAGGTTCTTATACACACAATCTGCCTTCATGGGAAGCAGAACAGTGGTCACTAAAGGCAGGTGGCTGCTATTACCCAAACCAGGTTATTTAAAATGTATTAAAGTCCTACAGTAACCTCTTGATAAAGCAGTTTACATACAGTAGGAATGGAAGTTAATACAATTGTTGAAGTATTTCAAACAATGGATCTCCAAGTCCAAAGTGTATAGTTAATCTCCTATGGTACTCAATAGAGGTGTTGATTCAATTGGTTTTATCAAAACACCATTCTTCTGAATGTGTTCTATTTGTTTTTCTCTGTCATTATTCTATGTGTGTAGTACTATGGTAGTAGTATTCTGTGATTGCGCAATCATGGCCTAGTCTGCAAACACAGACCCTGATTCAAACTTTAATCAACAAGTGGGTCTTCAGTCTTCACACAAGTCTAAGGGTGTGTTTATGCTTCCATTGGGAGGACAGAATCAGCGTTTTCAAACGTTTCAAAATGCCTGATCGTAAACATGGTTCTGAGGGTGCTGTTTATGCTTAGAGGTCTAGTCCACCTCAGAAAATGGTTGATTTGAATCGATAGAGAAAAATCAAACAAACACAACGCTGCAAATTTCATTGAAATCAGATGTAAAATAAGAAAGTTATGACATTTTAAAGTTTTGTTTAATATTTTTCACAAAACAGTTAAATGCACAACTCAGCAATATGCAAATGAGAGAGCCGATGATGTCCATCACTCACTTTTCTTTTGTTTTTTATTGTTTGAATAATACAATATTTCAATTTTTACAAATGTGACAAAAAGGACCAACTTTATACATGTACCTTAACCATAAACTGTTAAAATTATGGTAATTCCACATGTTCAGGGAGAAGTAAAACTTTGTTTCACTTGACAAGGAGGAGAAATTACATGTAGAATATTTCATATAATAAAATACAAAAGAAATAGTGGATGATGTCATCAGTCTGCCAATTTGCTTACCGACCAGGATGTGCATAAAACTGTTATATGAAATTAAGCGAAACTTTAAAATGTCATAACTTTCTAAATTTACATCCGATTTTGAGGAAATTTTCAGTGTTTTGCTTGTTGAATTTTCTCCTTCTTTTCAAATCAACTTTTTGATGGGTTGGACTTGTCCTTTAAATTTTCAGAGGCAAAATCACGATCTCCAGCTGGCTCCGCATCGTAATTTTTGTTGAGCAGCAAGGTCAAATTGGGCGCTCCATTTTTCAAAAGTTTTTTTCCGAGTGTTGTTATGGGGAAGGTACATATTAGTGCTGTTGTCGATAGGCCTCATATCGACATTGATGTCGACATACGAAGGATTTTCAATGTTTCCGACATGTCGACATGCACGCACCCACATCGACATGCAAACATAAAATAAAAAGGGGTCTAGCCTAAAGTCACGAGTATAAAGCTTAGCTGAAAAGTTGGAAGCTTTTATCCACAGTAAGTGGCGCGATTAAAAGGTTTATTCAGCTATAAAGCGGCACATTAAATGAAAAAAGAATACCTGCGAGCTGCGCGGCAGCAGAAATACGTCAGTGCCTGAGTGTGGGCCGGCCTGCCCAATCGAGCTGCCGCGCCCGGCCCCTCGACGATCGCGAGCGTAGCGTAGCCGTAGTAGCATTCACCGTACCCATCCATATGTACCCATCGCTATTCACCGTGCTTGATAATACGTCGCTCCTCAATGCATTACTTTTCACATAAACGTTTTTGTCAAAGTTGTGACCGCCGCAATTGAGCGCTTAATTCAAATCACGAAGTCACAGAAAACTTCCCTTCCTTCGTTTGGAGATCGTTGCACGGATCGCCGCGGAAGTGATACTGAAATTATCGGTCGATTTTCATTATTTTTTACTGTCAATTTGAGGAGCTTGCGTTTGCAGTACATGTGTACCAGCGTATAATACGCAATGATCACTATTGTAATAGGTGATTCTCAAATTGGCTCCGAGTGTTATTGCGCAATTTTTTTGAGACCGGATCGTAGTACAAAACTTGATTCTCCAGAAAAAGATGTGGATTAAATCGGTGATTTTGAAAGTGAATTCACTCTAGCTTAGTGAAATTATGTTTTCCCGAACTGAGCCTGTATTATATAGATCTAGATCTAGTGTGGGGATATTCTTCGTGTCAAGGTGAATACGTTTGATTGAGAGTGTTATGTTCCACGATCGAATGATTTTTTTTGTTAGGGAGCCTAGGCTAGGCTAAATTACGGTCCCTTTTCAGGTCGACATTGTCGATGTCGGGTTTAATTTTTAAGCGACATGTCGACATGGATTTTTGTTCCCGACAACAGCACTAGTACATATACATGTACGTGAACTGTTATTTAAAGATCAAACAATTTCCGATGTTTTAGTCATCGCATGAAGCTACTTGACATACATGTACATGTGTATAATTTCCACCATGGTGAGGATAATAGTGAGAAAAAAAAAATAAAGTATACATAATAAAATAATAAAACATCTATTTGTTTATGCTACTGGGGCATCTGGCGATGTCTCCTCATTATGTTCCATTTTTTTTTTGTAAATCCCTCAACATTCATCGGGATGACAAATTGGAAGAGTACCAGGGAGATGAGAGGTAATTCTGTTGAGGTAACATGCGACCATTATTTGCCCGCGGATTTTCATCTCACTGGTAGCATACAAGTACCAAATGACGTCATTTAAACACGTTTATGATCGTGGTTCTGTTTATACTTCCCCAGAAAGCCTGATTCTGGTCAAATGACGTTTACAAACACACCTTTTTGTGAGTTTACGATCAGCGTTTTGAAACGTCGTGTAATGAAAGTAAGCATGAACGCAACCGTGTTTTGCACTAATCACGTATGGAAACGCTGATTCTGGCCTGAAAAGCGGAAGCATTTACGGCCTAACACATATTTCAGCAAGAGGGTCTTCTGTACTCAAGTCATAGTAGGCTGTGCATTCAGATCCCTTGTGAAGGGTTTGCACAGCAGACTACAGTAATTACATCCCCCAAGTCTAGATTAAGCTCTTTGATATATATTTTATATTGATACTACTGTAGATCTAGATAAATACATGTAGCTTTATTTGCATCTGGAGGTTATGGACACATAGGCTGAATGTTCAGCCCTTTTAATTTAAAATCCATTCAGATTTATAATCAAAAGAAAAAGCGAAGTCTGTTTATTTTCATGTGAGCCCATCAATGTACACTGGGGAGTAGAAGGCAAGGACGCCCTCTCTCATCTAATCTGATCCACCTAACGACGTGTTGGACATGCATACATGTACTTTTCATTTTCTGCTTGTCAGGAATACATGTACATGACATATTAGCATGTGAATTGAATGAAACTACCACGTGATTCACTTACAGCAGTGCATGCATTTTTTTCAACTCAGGGCCCCGTTGTACAAAGAGTTATGATAGATCCAATCAATCGCAACTATGGAAAGCCAGCAAAGTCAACATATAGAAATGCATGTTTGTTCAAAAAAAATTCTAGATATGAATCCATATCCATAAATTCATTGATTTCTTGACAATTTGGAGTGTTCTCCTTTGATTACAAAGGACATTTTGCAAATTTCCTGTAGATAAAAATATGACACTGATGGATTTCCATAGAGTTACTATTGATCGGATCAATCGTAACTCTTTGTACAACGGGGCCCTGATGATACAACTAATATCACATGTACACATATTCAAGGAGTAAATTATCAGAAATCATTGGGAGAGCGCCACAAACCCTAAAAGCAACAACAAAAGATGTATTTACATGTAGTTTGCCTTAATACTTGAAAATAAATTATGAGGTGGATTTTAATTTTTAATTCAATACATTGATGTTGATCATCTATCCAATAGTGAGGCCTGTTTATCTATTTTTTAAAACAAAATTCATAATTTTGTCAATTATAGTTAAACATGTTTCCATGGTCTTAATCCAAAGAGATTAACTTATTCAGAGCCACCAATTTTATATTTTATGATTATTCTTGGTATGAATCGCTTCAATATCATTTATTCTCTATGTTTGTCTTTTGTTATGCAGTGTCTGGGAGCAGTTCACCCCACCATGTCACCCCGTTCTCACCTTCCCGCACCCCGCGGTTCCCTAAACACAAACCATCTCCAATGGACAGCACCTATGCGGATCTGGCTCAGCAGGTAAGTTAGACATGTAAGAGGGGGGGAGGGGGGCAGTTAACCCCTTCATGTTACCCCATTCTCACCTTCCTGCACCCCTCGGTTCCCTAAATCAATAATCGCAATCATCTACTTGTACTTCCTTATTAACTAGTTCAGTGGAAATCAGTTAATGTGTGATAGGGACGCTTGAAGCGATGTTACATGTAAATGGGAAAACCACCTTGCAATGTGGTTTTCAAGACCGCTTTGACCTGTTCAACTGGTTTAAGCATAGGTGAGGACACAACCGTTCTTCAGAAGACATCTTCACACAAGGTACGAGAGTGTTTTGACGTGTTACTGTGTGTAGAATGCCTAAGATGCTACAATTTGGAATTTCGCATGAAACATATAAACACACTGAGAGCATTCCGGTGGCAACAAGACCGCTTCACGTGAAGTGGTTCTGGAAACCAATTCAGGAAACGGTGACGGGGACGCTAGTTGGACAAACCCCCTTTTTAAACAACTATTTGGATATGTAAAGATTGAAGTGTCTTGATTTGCTTTGTTCATTGATTAAATACAGGTGCTCAAGGAATCGCGCACAGACGAATCCCGTAGCGCAAACTATGAATTTCCTGAGGAGATCCCAATTGAGAACATTGAGGAGAAGAACACAAGGGTTCAGAAAGTCGTCAGTTATGCTAGGTTTGTATGCAATCAAAACATTGTTAAGGTCCTCAGCTATTCTTGGTTTGTATACAGTGGAAAACACAGCATTTTGAAGGTCGTCAGTTGTACCGGGTCTTTATGCAATCAAAACACAGTATTTAGAACGTTGTCTGTTATAATGGGTTTGTATGCAGTCTAAAACAATGTCTAGAAGGTCATCAGGTATGCAAGGTTGTATGCAATCAAAACACAGTGTTCAGGTCATAAGTCATTCTAAAGTTAGGTTTGTATGCAATCAAAATACAGTGTTTAGAAGGTCATCAGTTACTCTAGATTTGTATGCAATCAAAATACAGTGTTTAGAAGGTCATCAGTTACTCTAGATTTGTCTGTAATCAAAACACAGCGTTTAGAAGGTCATAACTTACTCTAGGTGTGTCTGCAATCAAAACACAGCATTATATCGTCAGTTACTCTAGGTTTGTGTCCAATCAAAACACAGCATTACATGTATATTGTCAGTTACTCTAGGTTTGTGTGCAATCAAAAGACGGTTTAGAAGGTCATCAGTTACTCTAGGTCTGTATGCCATCAAAAGACAGTGTTGTCAGTTTATGTTTGTAAACAATCAAAATTAGCATTTAGAAGGTTGTCAATTATACTAGCTTTGAATCTTTCTCTCTCTCTCTCTCTCTCTCACACACACACACACACACACACCCATTTTCCTTTTACTCTTAATCCATATTAATGCTAATTCTTTTTATTTCCTGCTAGAGATACAGTCCCTCATTTGTACAGTATACTGATGACACATCAAAGAATCTCTAAAAGTGATTCATAAATAGTCCTGACACTGTCTCTTCTTCAAGTACATTGCATTCGTATCTTGACCTCTTAGAATAAAGCAGGTAGTATTTTGCTGTGTTATCTTTTAAACCTTGCATATATTATGGAAATACTGGCCAATTTTCTCATCTCTGTTTATAGTGGACTGGAATCGGAATTATATTGGATTGAAATCATTGAGCTTTTACGTTCTCATAACAACTCATACAACACCTACGTAGCTGACGGCTAAAGCAGAATGTTTCAATTTCTGATACACTGTGACGCTTTTGTGAAATGTTGCTAATCTTTAACCGGTACAGCCTCTTACTCTGCTGGAAGCTACTGTTTGTAGTGTAGATTGAATTTTTGGGTAATAATGGAAAGATATATTTTTATCTCTATGTTCATGATTTTGTTCCTATATATTTATAGAGGTAGTGTAATTGAGAGAAACAGCAGTCAATTGCAAAATCGATGTTGTGGGGTTGCTAATGATATATCAATTGCAACTACATGTATATGTATAGCAATGTGATTTTTACTCCTTGTTGCAAGTTGAAAGCAGACAAGGCCCAGCCTTACAAAGAGATGCGATTGATCCAATCAACCACAACTATGGAAAGCCAGCTACAACTACATCATTTATGCATGTTTTTTCAAAATATGATGTATATTCACAATATTTATTGTTATCGTGAAAATTCAGTGTGCTTCTCTTTGTTTACAAAGGACATTGTTCAAATTTCTTGTAGAAGATAATATGACAATGATGGATTTCCGTAGAATTGAGGTTGATTTGTTCAATCATAACTCTTTGTAAGACGGGGCTTAGCAATCGAATGCGTATTTGCAATTAATTGAAAGGTTTGTGATTGATTTGGGGAACTAAAATTGACTTGCAATCAATTGCAAGTGAGTTTAGTGACACTTTGCAGAACAGCGACCTGTTAAACTTAGATTTGCAATCAAACGCAACTCTTAAAAAATCATTCATAACTTGATTTTCAGCCAAGCAAAAGCGCGCATTCGGGAAGAGTGCGGGATTTGCTTACTTGCATTTAAACTTGACTCTTTCTACAACAATCTCCAGAGCTCCAAAATGCAAAGCATATGTAGGTAAAGGGTTGATTTTTTTTTATGGAATGATTAAGTTGATCAGTATGCATTTATTCAATTGCCACATTTAGGGATACAGTGGGCGTACACACTATATTTCAAATCAAAACTCTTCAGCCTTATTGAATTTGATATGATAAAAATACTAGCAAAACTTATCTCAAATTACAATAGCAAAATAATTTTATGATTTCAGGGATGCCACTTTTCAGACTAAATTTACTTGTATATCAGACTTTACCTTCATGAATGACTTTTAGAATTGTGGGGGGGGGTAAATTTGTTTTATTACAAGTTTGATTTTTTTTTACTGATGTTTGCTGTTTTCATAACATGGATCCTACTAGTTCTAGTAGGATCCATGTTTCATAACTAACTGTGTGTAGTGAAAATAAAGGAAATGTGTACATGTAGGCCTTCACATCGTGGCCTGGATACAATACATTTGCCTATCCCAGACACGATACAGCGAAGGGAATGTTCCAATATATTCAATTCAAGCTGGCTTTGTGCTATGTCAGCTGTTAGGCATAGGAATGTTTAGAATGTCTGAAATATTATTTTTTTTTAATCAGAAAAAGTCCCAGAGATCCTCAAAATGGCACTGGAAAATATATTTTTTTTTAATCCCCGTGTACTTCAATGTTCAATAATCATGTTGTAGAATTGGGCAGGTTGTGAAAACACCCCGCAAATAAGAAAAAGGATATTTTTGCCTGCTATTCAGGAAATCACTTCCATTCTTCCAGTGTTATAGAAGTGATTGATGGCTGCGATTCTGTGAAGTACATGTATGATGTGGAGGGGGGGGGGGGGGAAACAGATTTTGTAAAAAAAAAAAAAAGTGAATGAATATTGCCTACAAAAGGAAGCAACTCTGATGTTTTTCAAAATAAGATTTTTCTTTTATTTAGGGGTATTTTCTTTATACTTTACAAGATGCTTAAGGAATTGGGAGTCACATAGCCCCGTATGTCTGAAATATGGCTATTTCAAAAGCAAGCAACTCTGTATGTTTCCACATAAAACAATGACAAATTTTCCTAATTGTCTTGTTTTGATACATTTATTGAACATGCTGGTATGTTATCCACCCAACATTCATACTTGACCCAGAAACTCACTGCCCTGATTTCACAAAGGTGATTGTAATTTTTTGAATACCTGGTCTGAAGTCAATAGTTATAGAGATTTCTTGCATAAATTATGCTTTACAGACTAGCAGGTACATGTATATTGCGAAGAATCCAATAATTAATGTGTGTTTTGTCATTAGTCTGCAGGCACAGACCCTGATTGAAACTTTGATCAACAGGTGTGTCTCCATGCAAAGACTAGCACATACAAAACTTGCTGTAGGGCCTTCAGTACACAGGGCATGAGTAGGCTGCAATTCAGACCCTTTACTCGAGTGAAGGGTTTTCCCAGCAGCATGTACATACGTACACGTACATGTACATGCTTATAACTTTAGTTTCATCATGATGTACCGGGTACTCTTTATGAATATTTGACGAAACAGTTGTATTGTTAATTCAAAACATTGGGCTCATTGATGGTAGCATCGTAATAAGCATTCATTTGTCACCCTGGAACAAAAGTGTGGATTAATTATTGGACGCTCTCAATTTATATAAGCTGAATGAAGTTTTCTTGATGCGCGATATCTTCGTAAACCATGATGGTGAGACTGCGGATTCAAAAGCACCTTTTTTGTTTTGGGTCATTAATTGGTGTCCACTTCCGAATCGCTGGAATCATGTGTGTTTGTGAATAAAACATTGTGAATATATACAGGGATTATTTATGTATTTCAAAAGTAAATACTAATTTTATTGTATTCAGGGAAAAAAACAATTATGATCAGGGTACATACATTACTGTTTGCAATGAAGAATCCATCTATTAATTTTATCATTTATTTACATTTAAATGGAGTATATTTGTGTGAATATATCAATGACCCAAGTCCATCTCTTGTGAGAATTGAGTTGAATTAATGATTAATCATTATGCACTTTTTTAATAATCTTTTGATATAATTGTTATTATTTAAAAAAATGATATTATTGCATATACATAAATTAAACTTGTGTACGATGTATATCCTGGAATTTCATTAAAAGATGGTCCAAAATGAAAAAAAAGAAGAGAAATGGCCTTAAGTCCTCTTGGACATATGAAAAAAAAATCAATTTTTCTTGATTTTCTCAAACTGAACTATCATGGGCTTGAGTTATTTTTCTATTCATATCCTCACTCAATTGTGTGTTTTATTGCTGTTTGGATTTCTAATAATTACTTTTTTGAAGTGTTGTTTTGAATAATATGACTAATGAGTGTTTTTCATTTTCTCTCTTCATCCCTTCATGTCCCCCCCTCCTCCTTCCCAAACCATCTTTGTTTACCACCTTCGTATTCCATTCCTTTCTCCTGCTTTTGCTGATGCCATGTTCAATGTTACCTGTTAAATATATATGAATAACTTTCATGCTTATTAATTTGCCATCGGATAATCTTATTTTGGGGATTTGAATTCGATATTCTTTAAAACAATAAATAACCAATTGACATAAAACCTTTCCATTCTCTAATTGATGTTCATATCATACATATGACCTGGTATTTCTCATAACTGAAAATAAAATCTGATCATATATATATATATATATATATTCTAATGTAATTTTACTCTATTTTCCTGCATGCCTTGTCATATTTCGACTCTAAATTTATGCAATGATTTTTTTTTGCCAACCAATGACACATTTTTGTTTTTCTGACAAAATGTAATTTTTCCTATTTTGCTATTAAAAAAACATTTCAAACTGTTCACATCCCTAACTACAAGTATTTTCTTTCCAATTATTTCCTCTCATCAATCAAATATTTTGATCATGAATTTATCGTCATAATGAATTTTTATTGAGTTCTGATTTTGAACATCAATCTGAATAAAAACATTGATTTTTTTTACTATAAAATTGCTGGAATTTTTTTTATTAACTTACATCTTTGGATGCTTTCCCATTGTGTGTCTGCCAATCCACTGTTTTACCTGCCACCATTGTCTGTCTGTCCGTCTGTCTGTGTGTTCAATCATCGGTGACCATCTATCTGGGGGTAATTTCATCAACAATCTTTGGCATGTACTGCACATCATGTACTGAACATCATTTGTTTTATTTTCAAAATTGGCATGGTTCATATTCTTGCTTTCACTTTTATATATCTAATCATTTCCTTTATGATACTTATATTCCATTCTAGGTATAATATTTTCTTTACTATCTATTCTGTTCTTTTTTCATATTCAAAAAATTATAAAAAAATTTATTAACATATTTAATGCATCATTGCACTTGCACTTTCATCATCATCATAATCACCATTGTCATTATTCACATCATTATCATCATTATTATCACTAACATCATCATCAATCCTTTTTTTTATATTTTGTTCCTGGCTTCGTTATTGTCACCTTTACCCCAAATTTGATTTAGAATGTTCTCTGAATTCATTTATTGCTTTATTGCTTTCTAATTTTTCTTCTGTTGTATTCAATGTAACCCCATCCTCTATACACACCCACATGTGCATGCATCCACGCTATCTTCATCGTACCCCCAATGACATACCACACCCCTCCCTCTTCCCCACTACGGTCCACTATACACCTTCCGTCATTCCCAAACGTCTTCCTCTTATCATACCTATCCTAACTGGTTTGCTGTCTAACACACATACACCCCACCCACTTTTCATTGATTATACCCCTCATGACCTACCACACCCCTCCCTGGTACCCCATGATCTCTTTCACACCCCTCCCTCATTCCCATTCTTTCTCTCATCACGATAATTGGTTCACTGTCTTACATACACCCCATGTTTTCTTCATCGTACCCCCCCCATGACCTACCACACCCCTCCCTCATACCCCCTACATCATTCCCAATCTTATCCCTGTCATCACACCAATCTTAACTGGTTTGCTGTGTTACTTACTTGGAAACACCCTGGATCTTCCTAACTTCGGGCACCGTTGACACCACAGCGCCCTTAAGCTGCGGTCGGCGCACACAAGCCCAGAGAGGGCTTCCGGTGCCGGCACCCCTTCCAAAACCGCCTTGCCGTGAGTTGCTTTTAAACATGGGCATACAATACTTGCAAGAAATGATCAGCTGGTTTTCTCAAAAACCTTCTATTCTCCTCTTGGCCTTATGCAACTGGGGGAGGGGGCAACTGCCCCTCCAGAAATGTTGAAAACTAACAATTTTACCATTAAAAGGTGCAGGGAATTCTTTAAATTCACTCTAGAAAATACAAAAACATTCCCTTGAGTTTATTTAAAAAAAAAATCATGTGTCTTGCCGCGCCCAAGATTTTTTTGCATATTATCATTGACCACTATGAAATGAAAAATATCAGAATAAGATGGTCTTCTTAAATATGGGTTTATGAGCTGACATTTTGTTGGTTTCTTGGAAGTATTTATGCCCATGTTTTTTTCTTTTTTTACTAATAATTTCAAAGTTCCTCTGTTGAAAAGCGAAGCAAATACACTCCATTGTACATGTATACCATAGCAAAGAGCAGTACAACACTCTAATAAGAATATCACTCTGATATGTCACACTTGATCACCCAAAGCTGTATTTGTTTGATTTATTCTTTTAAATATATCTATAACTATCATTTTGGATTTGTGCTTGAACTTGTGAATATAAGAAAAATAAAAGATACATACTAGGCGAATCGCAATTAACTTAATGTAAGAATACAAAATTGTTTCCACTGTAAAGTTACAATGTCAATGGAGTGTGTTTGCTATGTGTCAGGGGCATTTTGCACATCCTTAGTGGTAACTCCGCCATCAGTTGTAACTACCATGGTAACCTTGCTCAATAGCCAATCAAAATCAAGGATTCCATTGATGTATAATTGATGGAAAGCTACCACTAATGGATAGTTTTATGCAGTGGGCCAAATTTGTAATTCATGTTATGAGTTGGATTATATCTTGCGACTTCACTTGCACGTGTTGAGGTCAAATTGGAGTTCTGAGAATTTAAACATTCAGTTCTGCATGGTGTTAATGATTCATTATACTTTTACATCATAAACAATATGGTGAAGGGGTCTATAAGAAACTGGGAATGGGGGAATACTAGTAATTGATATTAAACCACCGACTACCATTGAATTATTTGTATATGAAATGGATGATTTGTTTAGAATTATAACAATGTTTTATACCCTTTGAAGAATGGGCACATTTGCATATCCTCATCTAATTATCAGTTGAACGTGAAAATAGTTTTATTACCACAGATCTTACAATGACTTGTTGCATTGAATCAGTTTGAATAAATTTATTTTTGTAATAATGATAATAATAATAATAATAATAATAATGGTGATTTCTTCTTGAGCGCACACACCGTCCAAAGACTCTTATGTCGGTAGCCAAGGAACAGAACTTTTGGATATATAAAACTACAAATATAAATGTAAACAAGTCAACAGAGATCTGGGGCCCGTTTCATAAAGGATTTTGCAACTGTTGTAACTTTGCCATCATGGCAACTACCATGGTAACAGGGCTGAGCAGCCAATCAGAATCAAGGTTACCATGGTATTTGCCATAATGGCAAAGTTACAACAGTTGAAAGTCCTTTATGAAACTGGCCCCTTATGTTACAATATATTCCAAATGCTACATAATTTACAAAAAAAGAGAATAAGTACAGTTTATGAATCATATTTAAAGGTCAAGTCCACCTCAGAAGAATGCTGATTGGAATCAGTAGAGAAAAATCAGACAAGCACAATGCTGAAAATTTCATCACAATCAGATGTAAAATAAGAAAGTTATGACATTTCAAAGTTTCGCTTATTTTTAACAAAATAGTTAGATGAATGAGCCAGTTGCATCCAAATGAGAGAGTTGATGATGTCACTCACTCAATATTTCTTTTGTTTTTTATTGTTTGAATTATACAATATTTCAATTTTTATGAATTTGATGATTAGGTCCTCTTTGCCTGAAGCACAGAATATTAAAATAATGGAATTCCACGTGTTCAGGGAGGAATGAAACTTCATTTCGCATGACAATGACGAGAAAATAAAAATATTTCATATTACATTTAATAAAATACAAAAGAAATAGTGAGAGAGTGATGTCATCAGTTCCTCATTTGCATACCGACCGAGATGTGCATATAACTGTTTTGTGAAATGAAGCGAAACTTTAAAATGCCATAACTTTCTTATTTTACATCTGATTATGATGAAATTTTCAGTGGTATGCTTGTTGAATTTTTCTCTTTTTATTCAAATCAAGTTTTTGTTGGGGTGGACTTGTCCTTTAATGTTGATTACTTCTATGATATTTATACGCTATGATAACAGCAAAGTGTATGAGAGCAATAGGCAATACATTTTTTCTGTTATTTATTTGAAAAATTCATCAAACCTGCGATCTTGGAACTGTACTTCTTATATCATAAAGAAGTACGAAGTATAAACAGGTGGATGTTGACGTGACAAACATTGTTGAATTGCATACATGTAGGTGGAGGCTATTTTCATCTTTATTCTCAGCCGACGATAATTGAAATGACTTAGTTCCTGGATTATATGTCTATAAGTACTTTCTCCTCGTTGTGTTGGCGGATCAACCTTTGTATAACTTTGGTTACATAAATGCCTTACATACGTGACCTTCCAGCGTTCAATTTTTTTTACTCTTTGTTTGAAGACAGTGATCTACAATGAGATGAATGTGACTATTATAGAACAGAGAGCAATAAACAGTGGGATTTCTTTTTTCATTTTAGCTTGACATATACCTTCCCCACTGGATGAAACATGAATTGTTCATCGCTTGCCGATTTGACTTCCGTTCCAAATAAAATCTGTTGATCACAAGTAGAGTATAACCGGATAACGAAAAAAAGTATATAAGCAACTTTAGTATGAAAGCCGATGCTCATTTGGACAGTTTGTGCGTTTCATCGTAATACCTGTACATGCGTGCAAATTAAGCCCTTATCGCGAACACACCTCCTCCTTGGTAATCTGAAGAAATTGGCCGACCAACACCGTGAATTAGTCAACGTGCTTCTACTTTTTAGGGATTCCAAATTCAATTAAACACTTAAATCATTTTTCCTTGGATCACCACACTTGTAATGTAGGTCTACTGATTGATTTGGATCTGGTCATTTGCCTTAGATTTATTGTTACATCTGAAATTTTTAGAATGATTTTTTAAGAATTATTTTTGCTTGTTTGTGCTACAGGCCTGTAGGGGGAAAGGTACGTTAAAATTGGTCAATCCATGTAATCTCCTCTCATGATTGTTGCACATTGATTACGCGTGTATCATGAAGTGCATGAATAAGATTTTTCTCGGGGGAAGGGGGGGGGGGGGGTGAGACGACAACCCTCTCCTACATTATGGCTCCTCTATAAGATTTGAAAATTGAGGGAGGGGCATCTCCAATCCCATCTCCCCTCCTTCCCCCCCCCCTGTGAAAAATCTTATTCATGCACGCCATGATACATGGTCATAATATCAGAAATACATAACAGGGATTAATATTAAAAGAGCTAAAATGAGTAATAACGCTCTCAAAGACGTACAATGCATCCTTTCAGATCCATAATAACATGCAAAACAGCTTCGGACTTGGACGAGAAGAGATTAGATTGGGCTGAAACGGGAAGCAGCTTCTGTTTGTATGACTTCTATTCTCTATGGATGTTTGCCTTTAGGTCTCATTCTAAGAACTTTGAGATGGATGATGATGCCGAGGACGACATCTCCCAGCTCAAAGACACTATCAGTACCGACGAACTACAGGACTCGTTCAGTCACATGACATCGCAGCTCAGTCTGGAGTATCAACGTGTATCGATTAGTGGAGAGGACATGAGTGGGGTAAGTCATATACTACGCATTTTCTAGATGTACATGTATGTACACAACTGCGTATTACAATACTTGGTGAAGTAGTTAAGATGAATAAACAAAAATATGTTTAAGTTATAATTACGGGAAAAGGGAAGCCTTCTGTCTCTACAAATTATATTAGAACAGAAAGCGATTTATTTATTGAAACTCTCTTGATAAAAGGTAAGTTGTTAGTTTAGTTTTGAACAAGGTAACAGATGATGCGTTTCTTATTGAGGAAGGGAGACTATTTCAGAGTTTGGGTGCAGCACTAACAAAGGCACAAATACCTACATGTAGTGTAATCTTTGTTTTAAGTGGTGGGTGACTGAGGAGCATGGTGTCATGACAACGTAGAAGTTAGTAGGTGATTTCAATGTGAGTCAAAACTTTCATTTTTGTCTCGCCTGCGTAGCGGAGGGAGACATACATGTAGGTATCACTCTTCGGCATCGGCTGCGTCATCGGCATCAAAAATTGTGTTGTACACCCAATAACTTTCTATAGCTTCGAGGTGGGATCACCAAATTCATACCAGAGGTCCATCTGAAGGCAGAGGTCAAGTTCGAATATGAGTCGAATTTGAATAAGGTCAAAGGTCAATGAACTTTCCATGACTGGCACAATTGTGTTGTACACCCAATAACTTTCTATAGCTTCGAGGTGGGATCACCAAATTCATACCAGAGGTCCATCTCCTGAAGGCACAGGTCAAGTTCGAATATGAGTCGAATTTGAATAAGGTCAAAGGTCAATGAACTTTCCATGACTGGCACTGTGCTGTGCTGTACACACAATAACTTTCTATATCTTCGAGGTAGGAGTGCCAAATTCATACAAGAGGTCCATCTTTTGAAGGTGCAGGTCAAGTTCGAATGTGAGTTGAATTTGATTAAGGTCAAAGGTCAGTGAACTTTCCATGACTGGCACTGTGCTGTGTTGTACACACAATAACTTTCTATAGCTTCGAAACAGGTATTAAAGATATCGGACTGGTAATGTATGTTCGGATGCTTTTTGCATCTGTTTGTTCCAATAATGACATGACCTATAGTTTTGACATGCAATCTCTTCATGACTGCAATATGCAGGCGAGACAACGCTTGGCATTTGCCTTGTTATACAATAATTATAGAGCTCTACATGTATACATGCAAGTCATAGATATCATAGAGGGTATGTCCAAGAATTACACACAATGAGTACCTTAAGAACAGTTCCAACATGAGGTTTATGGAAATTATGAATCTTTATTCGTTTAAACTTAGGGTTGCGAAGGGCTGGAAATTTTCCAGAAATTTTGGAAAATTTCCATGGAAAGTCTCAAGAATTTTAATAGAATTTTCTCTTTTTTCACAAATCTGATCAATTGTGTTTTTAAAAACTAAAGTGTTGAAAACTAGGCCTATTCATTCTTTGAATTGCCCAGGCTATGAAGTAATCAACAAACTGTACGTAAATACATGTATCCTTTACTCTGTAACAGTGTAACATGGAGCATAATACAAATCAAGCCTCAATTCAACATGAAAAAAAAGTAGGCCTATACTTTTTAATTTTCTCATAGTTTCTGTGAATGTCAAGGGTTATCATTAGCATTTCTATGATCAAATTGATCTTACAAAGTGGGGCCATATCAAGTGATCCATATATGTTTTCTGAAAAATTATAAGGTTCCCCCGGAAGACCTCCACCACGCCTCTCTGTCGTTGGTCGAAGCGTTGTTGATCCGCGAGAAGTACATGGATCTTGCCTCGCAGTCGTTCCCGAGGACTACGACCTACTTCTTGAGACAAGTTGACCGCAAGCCACTGAACCTTGATGAATCAAGCTCTGTTGAAGATGTTCACAGTGAGTACTTAGTATTTTACCGATGAAATTAAGTAGCAAAACCATTTTAGATTCATGAAAAAAGAATTACTCTATAGAACATAAAATTCAAGCTCTACACTTCAGCTCTGATGAAACATGTATTTTTTTTTTTTTTACAATAGTGTGGTTTTAGTTGATCAGAATTTTATTATCTGCAATTAGATTTCAAATGGCTGTAACATATACTTATTTGAGTCCTGGGCCCTGTTGTACAAAGAGTTACGATTGATCTGATCAGTTGTTGCTCTACGGAAATCCATCAGTGTCATAATTTTTTCTTCGAAAAATTTGCACAATGTCCTTTTTATGCAAAGAGAAGCACAGTGAATTTTCAAGAAAGCAATGAATGCATGAATATACATCACAGCTAGAAAATATTTTGAACAAAGATGCATAATAGATGTTGACGTTGGTGGCTGTCCATAGTTGCGATTGATCGGATCAATCGTCACTCTTTGTACAACAGGGCCCTGTTTTTTCAAAATTACTGCAGATAGCAAGGGACATGTTCACAATATATGAACAACCGGCAACTTCTCGTTCAAGACAGAAAAGGACATACAAATGTCTACATCAGAGTCACTTTTAGCCAGTAAATGTGTGTTTGGACGGAACCCAAAGTACAAAAATTATAATAGTTAAAATACCAACATGCTTATATAGCCCATATCATTGCCAAATGCGTCCCTATGAGCTCTTTGAAGAAGACAGAAAATCTAATGAAGAGAAAGAAAATACTTGGCTATCATAGCATTACAGTGTAACTAACACTTTTTATTTTCTTGGGACTCTCTATATCTTTACATGTAGATGTATATCTGAAAATTGAATAGAAAATTGCAATCATTTATTCAAGAAATAAATCAGAATCCTGGGCAAAGATACACAATTTTGAATTGTTATGTTTGTGCATTATTGATAGTAAGTAGCAAGAAGAGCCGGGAGTCCGCTAAAAGCCCCAACAAAGAAATCAAACGTAAGTTTGTGTGTGAAACCCACCCCCTCTCTGAACTGCTGATTTGGAACCTAACCTCAACAATCTGATGTGGACTAGAAAAGGGGGCAGGTTTCATGAAGTAGCAAGTCTGTTATAAGCCACTGAAATCCTTGCGTCTGATTAGCTTAGAGCAAGATTTATCAGTGCTCTTCTCGGACTAGATGCTTCATGAAATACTCCCCTTGCACATGGATTTTTTCCCTTTCATTTTCTGTGATTTGCTTCATCCTGATGTGAGTTATCGCACTCTAGTATTAATCTCTACAGAAAAAAAATACAAATTGGCTACTTTAAAACTATCCATTTATGCTTCTTCTATTCTTATACAAAACTTAAGGTACATTTGAATTGAGTGGGGTTTTTGTGTGTGTTGTAAATTTTGTACTCTATTGCGGGCTATTCCATAAAATGATCAACCTTTTTGTACGTCAGACCCCCATTTTTCTCAAGGTTTACTTCACACTATAAACTGATCAAGTCATGGTCTATTGAGAACATTACAGACTGTCAGAAGAACAAGAAATCAGAGACAGAAAATTTCATGAAGGTCCCACATTTAGGGGGTCAGATGTACATGTTTTATGGAATTGCCCTGGCATTATTTTTTTCAAGATTACATAAAATCTTTCCCCTTAACGAAAATTGACTGAAGTTGGTAGTTACAGGAAGATTCTCTATTTAAATAGTCAATCTTTTCAAGCTCTGATAAAGCAACATTTATAGGGTTCTTATCACACATACATGTATACCAGGTTTTCTGTACTTTACATTTTCTCTACTCTTAAGCCCGCCACATGCTACACTTCCTGACTACATCACAATATCTTTCAATTTATTTATTAAACCATCATCACATACAATTACATAAATACATACAAATATAAATAATCATACAAATACTAAATATACATGTAACAATAACATGATGGTTTGGTGACCCCGGAGAAAGCAGAGCTTATAAAAAGGGGCCACCGAGTTAAAAAAAAAAAAAAAATAGTTCCATGATGTGAAATGATTTTATTTGCAGTTCACAATAACGCTGAATCGTAATATCAGAATTCTGCTTTGCTATGAGCTTCATAAACCGGATTAAAGCCTTAATCGGATTCAAGTCGCAGCTAATGAAGAAGTCTTATGATTTGGCATTGTATTATGTTTTTATTCACTACAAAGTACAGTGACGATTGAAATAGACTGGAATTTATTTTAAGCATTCATACCACTATTCAGAACTTTGATGTTTATAGATCGGAATATTCGTTTCACTTTCTTTGAAAATTGGATGGCACCGGATCATGTAGCGTTCTCAGACTAGACTTCAGAGTAAAAGGAAAAGCGATCCTATGTGTATTACTATTACATGTAGATATTCTGGTTGCAAATGATTGATATTAAAGTAATAATGCAACTTGTAAAACGCTCGTACATGTATCTTGTCGTATCTTGAGAGTAAAAAGAATAGCGATCCTACGTGTATTACTATTAGATGTTCTGGTTGCAAATAATATTAAATTTAAAGTAATAATGCAATAAAGCGCTCGTACATGTACCGGTATATCTTGTCGTATCTTGCTTTAAGGCATTATACGTTGTAATTCTGGCTGTCGTGAAACGTCCATTCCTGTACACAAGCAAATGAATATACATGTATTTCCCTTTCAGTTATCAAATACAAAGAAAGTTGTTAGTGAATTGATTTATTTAGAACAAAATAGGACCTTTGTATTCAGTGGTAATATTGTTATCTTGTATATTTCATAAATACATAAAAGCAAGTAGCTTGGTTTAAAATTTTTTTCACATTGATATTTCATGCATTTAAAATTGTCTCATGTAGCAGGTTATTATCTTAAACAGTAAATGATTAAATGTTTGTGAAATATAAAACACATAGACATGCAACTATTGAAACTAGTTTGGATGTGACTTTGTCATCCATCCCTTGTTAATTCCATGTAATAACCTGTCTTGGATTTAAGTTGTATTAATTGTTTAATAATGATGTACTTGTATGCATGTGTGTTCAGGAGTTCAGTTTTTGTGATTGGCTTTGTATTTTCATAATACATCCAAATCATTATCATGAAGATTTTTCATTGGCAAGTACTTTATGCTTAAAGGATGGGGATGTGAATAAAAATGAAGGAGTATTGTCAAATCACGAGAGTTCATGTATTCACAATAATTTGCAAAGCCATTTCAAATGTGCACAGCAAACAATTGGTGGCATGTCTCAGTACCTTCTCAGCTTTCCAGTTTTCAGAGTGAAGTAACGGATTCAATGCAGTGAAGCTTCTGAAAACATGCCACTAAGAAATAATTATTATTAGTTTTATCTTGCAAAATCAGTCTAGAATTCTCTTCAGATTTATTTATTAGGATGGTATTAGAATCATGCAAAGGAACTAATTTTGTTCAACCTTAAATGATAAAAAAAATGAAAGAAGATTATGATACTACAATAGGTTGATTATTGCGGATTGAAATAATCGCTAGAGGGTATTCATTTGTCTCGCAATCTACTATGGTCAACAAGGAAATTCGTGATCACTCTCGCAAAAAGTGTTCACTGGCTTTCTAGGAAATTTGTGATCACTCTCGCAAAAAGTGTTCACTAGCTTACAAGTTCACGAGCTTTCGAGTGCCGCTGCAACTCTTTATCAAGTGATGAAAATTGTCCGATATCGTACTCTATTTATACTAATCTCCAAGACCATATGCACATGATAAAGAGTTGCAGCGGCACTCGAAAGCTCGTGAACTTGTAAGCTAGTGAACACTTTTTGCGAGAGTGATCACGAATTTCCTTGTTGACCATAGTAGATTGCGAGACAAATGAATACCCTCTAGCGAAGATTATGATGTAGGAAAAAGGAAAATGAACATTGAAAGAAAGAGATTTTTTGTGAATCAAATGCCACAGTGACTGGGAAACCGTTTATATCTATACTCTTTATAACTCATCATACCCCACCCTACCCCCCCCAAAAAAAAATAGGAAAACTTCAATAACAATCGATTTGATTTGATTTTATTTATTTCTGCATTCAAGATAATATATGCAACATAACAATAAGGTGATACAATTCAGTTTCACAAAGTAATAAAGCAATAGTCATAATAAAGCAATGAAAAATAAATATCGACAAGAAGCAATATTCAATCGAAAGAAAATAACAGTTTAAATGAATGCAGGAGACCGCCATCATAAGCGGTTAAGCTTGAAAATGATGGCGGCCTCGTAAAATGGTACATAAATTTATCAATCTGGAATATTAAGAAAAACAAAAGAAATGGTGTAGAAAAAGGCAAACTGAATTTGGGAAAAATTTTTTTTTTTTAATCTTGATAGGCTTAAAGTAACAAAGTTTAGGGAAAAATCGTAGTTTTAATAATGATAAATATATAGATAAATGAACTCAATAAAGTACATATTATGCATTGAGATAAATTTCAGATTATAAGATTGTATTGTATTCAATAGTAACATCTTCATAATCATGTCATAGTTACATGTATACATGTGTATGTATTCATAGGCTGCCTTCATCCATACAACATAATGAGTTGATATCCATATTAGCTATTATCATCAGTGTAACAATGTCATCATATATCAAGACTGTGTCTCTCATCTGTGTATAAATTTGTCAGTTTTTTTTCTGTGCAAATATGCGTGAATTTACTTTTACTTCATTACAGTCTTTTTTAGGGCTGAGTCAAAATGTTTGAATGCTGTTCAAACAGCTGTTAAGAGCATAAACATTTTCATGTTTTGACAACGGTTTGATTGTATGAAAGAAGAAATAGAACACGTTACTGAAAATTTCATATTTCACACCTTTAAAATGATACATTATGAGTGTGGATTTTTTTATATATAGTAGATGGAATATGACATGAACGGGAAAAGATCTTTCAGACTTTTTTAAATAAAAAAAAAGAGGGGAATATTCTCTTGATTGTTTAGTACTAAAAAGTTCTGGGAAATACTGTATAGAATATAGATTGGCATTTCAAGGATGTGCAGTTTTGAAAAGTGAAATTTCAGCAACATTTTCTGATTTTTTTTTTTCATATGGCAGGGCTCCACACTAACCCATTTTTTCTACTGGTCCAACCTATTCATGTCGGACCAGTAGATACCCAGTTTTTCAAATTTTTACTGGTCCGAACCTAAAATCTACTGGTCCCAAAAAATAAAGAAAACATTAAGAAAAGGCGCAAGTTTATTTTTCTAGCCTTTCGTTACCCCCCAAAAAAAAAATGAAGGACAAAAAGAAAGCAAGACCGAAACGAAGAAAGACAGAAACGAAGAAAGAAAGAAAGGAAGGAAGGAAGGAAAAGAAAGAATAAAAGAAAGGAAGGAAGAAAAAAGGTAAAGAAAGGATAGATGTGAAGGAAGAAAAAAAAGAAAGAACTAAAGAAGGAAAGGAAGGAATAAAGAAGGAACAAAAAGAAAGAAAGAAAGAAAGAAAGAAATGAAGGAAGGAAATGAAGCAAGCAATACAGAAAGAAAGAACAAATCCAGAAAGTAGTAAAGGAAAGAAAGAAGAAGCAATAAAAAAGAAAGGGTAAAAGGAGAGATGGAAAGACGGACAAAAGAAAGAAAGGAAGGATTGAAAGAATTAAGGAAGAAATGAAGGAAAGGTAAAATGATAGATAGAAGGAAAGAAATAAAGGAAGGAAGGGAAGGAAAGAAGCAAGCAATTATAAAAAAAAAAGGTAAAAGAATAGATGAAAGGAAGAAAAAAAGAAAGACCGAGAGACAAAGAAAGGAAGGAATGAAAGAATAAAGGAAGCAAGCAGTCAAAAAAAAGAAAGGAAGGTAAAAGGATATAATTAACAAAGGGAAAAAGGAAAGAACAAGACAGATAGAAGAAAGGAAGGAATGTAATAAAGAAAGGGCTGAGAAAAGAAATAAAAAAAGAAAGGGTAAATAAATGATGGATGGAAGAAAGAAACAAAGAATGAAGGGGTAAAAAGAAGGAAGGAAAGAAAGGAAGAAGAGAAGAGATGAATATAGGATGGATGGACTAAAAAACTAAAGAAAGAAAATATCAGAAAGAAAGAAAGAGAGAGAAAAAGGAAATAGAGAAAATATTTTATAAAAGGATAGAAAGAAAAAATGAATTAAAGAAAAAAGGGAAATTAAAAAAAAGACAGTAACAAAAAAAATCGAGGGAAGAAACAAAGAAAGATTAAGAAGGAAAGAAAGATAGGAAGAAAGCTAAAACTATTATCATAAATAATTTATCAGTTTCTTTTTGGCTCAATTAAAATAGCTACGAAAGAAAGTCAGATACCAAGTGTATCAACACACACATAAATGCATATGTGGGGCTATTATGTATTCAGACGATATCACCCGAAACCCGATCTGTTTGAACCAAAACAGAAGTGAAAATTTCTCCTTTTACTGCTTACAAATGACAGAGTTGCTCCAATTTTTAGGAAATATGGACATTATAAGAGCCTTTCATGAGTATGAACCTTGAATTTTGACAGTTCTGTGAGAGATTTCTGCCAGAGTTTAGCCAGGCTTCGTGCGGCCAGTGGAGAATTTACCATGTGAGTTGTGTGGCTGACTAGACTGACTACATGTACACTGTATGCATGCTGTATACACTTACGTGCAATTCATTCTGTGTGTATTCTGTGTGTGAATGGCAGAATTTAACGGGGGGCGGTTGGGGGGAATGGTTTGCTGTGAATTTGACCATTTCTTGAAAAGTTATTGGCTCAACAATGGTTTTTATTACTGGTCATGTCGGACCCTTAAATCTTGCTATTTTTGGAAAAATTACTGGCCCGACAATGATATTTTTTACTGGTCCTGTCGGACCAGTAAATCTTCCAATTTCTGAAAATCTACTGGCCCAACAGCGATTTTTACCGGTCTGGGACCGTCAGACCGCCGCTAGTGTCGAGCCCTGCATATGGCCAACCAAATATCGAAATAGGAAAATGTTTGCTTTTTTATTTGAAAGGTTTTAAAATGTTTTGACACAGCCCTGGTAAATTCTATCTCACTTCAGTCCTGTTTATTGTTTAGTATGAGTGTGTCTGCGATCTACTGGTCTTGATTAATACTTACGGAAACACACATGTATACACATGACCGTGTGTTTAATGAGGCTGCACAATTTACAAAAATCATTGATGAATAATAAAGTACCTATTAAATTACCCTGTGGGACTCCACATGTCCCTTAGTGAGGAACTTAAACCTCTGGTTCAGTGGTTGCTTTCAAGCATTTATGCTTTCAGATCACTTAGGTAATAAAAATCACCACCATCACAACCTTTTGAAAAGATTTGTTGTCATGAATAGTAGTTTTGATTGATATTTACATGTACATGTAGAATGTGTGATGCAAACATCGTTTGTACTTTAGGCAAATTACATTAACATCTATAATTAGTCAGTTTTATCACTCCCCCTCCCATGTGTGTTATGATGTTTAGTAGATGATTTGACCGTTATAATACTATAGTACAAACTCCCGAAATTTCTTCTTTTTTTTAAAGAAATTCAAATGATATAATTGTACATTGATATTGTATTTACATCAGTTTGGAGGCAAGCTCAAACAAAGGAGGAATGACTTCTATTGATAATAAATGGATTTGTGAGTGTTATATTTTGCAGTACATGTACACTTTTTAGCTTATTATCAAGGTTGTATTGTATTTGTGTTACAGGCGTTTCCTGTCACAAGCTTTTGCTTCGAGGGAAATACGCCTTCATCTGTAATAACAGATCTGTTACATATGAATGCACATAGGGTATAATATGATTAATGATTTTGTATTATTGATATTAAAAAAAGGATATTTTATGAAAACTGAAGAAAATAAATGTTTATTTGAATGAAAAATTAAAAAGTTTTAAGTTAATTTAACCATTGAGAAAATAAAAATACGATAAGCATGTAACAGTAGGTACCTATATCTTAGCTGAAGCTAGATACATGTTATTCGGCTGCATTCATTGTAGAGCACTGAGAGACTTCTATAACTTAAAGAGGTATTAGGCGCCATATAGGCGAGTACATGTACGAATAAAATAACGAATAACAAAACTTTTGAGTAAGGCCACAAATGTTGCTAATTAATTAACCTTCATTTCATTTTCAGAAAAACAAGCTTATTTGCATAGGAAATTTGTGTGAGTTTGGAATAACCACCCTTCAGAATAATAAACCCTAGGGGATAATAAAGGGTGATTTCAAGTCTGGTGGTGGCCTTGGTATTAGTGTTGGTGTTGAAATTTGGATTGCTTCTCTGAGCTCCAAAGCCTATTCTGAATTTGTAAAATTGATCCAGATCACATTATTGACATCTCAACAACTAGTGAGCGACTTTTTAGGACCATCTACATGTACATTATATGTTTGGTGTTATAATCTTGTGATAATTGACCTAACACCAATGCCAAAAGGTCAACACTGAATTTGAAATCACCCAGCCCTGTATTTTGTCTTCCCTGATCAGATCACCCAATCAACGCTCCTTCAAAGTCGGATCCCTTCGAGATGGAGCTACCTGATGCGATCAGCTGTGAGCTGAAGCAGATAGAAGGTGTGATGAGAGTCTTTGAGAATCAGGAGAAACTGGATAAGAATGAACCGATCGAGTTAGCCTACCCGGACAGGTCGACGTTCCTCATTGACAGTAACAAGATGCTCGCCCTCATTGCTAACGGACCCATGTGAGTGTACCGTTGACTGTGCTGCTGCATCATGAAAAAATCAATCCATGAAAATCTATATTTTCTTGTTCAGAATAGGCATTTGAAATGGTAACACTCCAAAATTCATTTTGCCCAATTGATTGTGGGCCCGGCAGCCACTGTGCAGCGCCAGACTGCGTGGCAGTAACGTCTTTTGGTCTGATGCGGCCGTGGTTTGAACTCCCGACCTCTTAATTGTGAGATGGAGGCTCTACCAACTGAGCCAACACACCGGGGTCTTCATGTGATTTTCCTGAAAGGAATAGTCACAATTGATCCATGAATTGTATAAGATTTTCATTGGAAATTTTTAAACGATCACAAGTATTTTCTTGCAACATCTGAAGACCGATATCCAGAACTCCATGCTGACTCAGATTTGAATCTGATGAAATCATTATGAGGATTGTTCTACACTCAGGGTATCTCTAAAGGCCACCGCACACCTAACGACCAGACTGGTCTACGACAGGTTTGCGTCTGAGTGAAGAGAGATGTGACGTCACATCTCTTGTCAGCTTGAGAGTCGCAGGCCGGTCAGAGACAAGTCGCAAGGGAAATTGTAGGGATTTGACATGTCAAATCCTTATGATTGGATTGCAAGCTGAATCCAACTTCCAGCCAATCAGACAGCACGACGCGTATATGGTATACAATACCCGTACGCAGTAGTAAGCGTCATTTTCTCAGTTGCTATGGCAAAAAGCATGCGTGAGTCGCAGACAGCACAGCAGTCGGGTTGCAAGGTGTGCGGTGTCGAGGCTTATGACTACCTTGCGATTCATCTCTACTCACTCAGTTGCAAGCCAGTCGGAGACCATTTGGGTCATTAGGTGTGTGGTGGCCTTAAACTAAAAAACAGCATTGTACCATATCAATAATAGTGACTTTTGTTTTTTTCTTCCATAGTAAATCCTTCTCCTATCGCCGGCTGTCCTACCTATCGTCTAAGTTCCACCTTCACAATCTACTGAATGAGATGAAAGAACTAGCTGCACAGAAGAGTGTGCCCCACAGGGACTTCTACAATCTCAGAAAGGTGATAATAATGATAAAAGTGATGATGATGATAATTTTATATAGCGCAGTTACTACTTGCATATACTCAAATGCGCCTTGATACTCGGTATAATATTATTACCCAGGCTGTAGCTGAGCCGCCATATTAATAGGCGCTAAAGCGTTCAAGGAATAATCCTACCAGGTACCCATTCACCTCACCTGGGTCGATTGCAGCACAATGTGGATTTCTTGCCGAATGAAATAGCACCATGGCTCGGATTTGAACCCATGACCCTCTGTTTCAAAGTCCAGAGACTAATCCACTGGGCCACGGCGCTCCAATAAGAATAATGATAATGATGATAATAGAAATAACGATGATAATTATAGTAACAAACACAGCATTTATTTTGTGCCATTATCTCGTAAACTACTCTGAGGTGTATAGGGATAAAACAGAGTAAGGAATTTCAGATAATGTGTATATATATGTGGGGAAGCATTTATATGGGAAATTGGCTATTAACAGGAATAGTATGATGAAAACAGATTTTCTATACCTGATACATAAAGGAATGTGAGGCCGTGTGTTGATATGTTATATTTCAGGTTGATTCAATTAAATAAGATTTCATTTATTGTCCCATTAGTTAATCAATTAATATTCATTCCAGAGCTGCCAAGTAGTACTGATTTTCCGTATTTAGTACTGAAAATAAAGAAGAATACTGATGGTTTCATGCAAAATACTGATTTCTAAAGTTTCTGTGTATGTGTTGTCTTATGGTATTCCTGTGAAAATACTAATTTCCTCACCAAAATACTGATTTTCAGCCTTGAAAATACTGAAATGTTCTTGTTCAGGTTGGCAGCTCTGTACTTCACAAATATGCAGCGTCATGTGTAATTCAGAATCCTGGACAAGGGAAGCCATTTATTATACACACCAGAATATAAAGTCATGTTGGCATGTTAAAGCAGCATTGTGAATTGGTTCTGTCTCTCGCCTTGGACTCAGGTGGCCGTGTGTTCGAATCTAGTGTCAATCCACACTTTACCGTTCTCCACCCAGGTGTTAAAGAGAAACTCCAGTAGTTGCAGTAAACACTGATTTCATGAGAAAGTCTGTAAAACAAAGCTTAATTGTCAGCAGCGTTCTCGCCAGTGTATAATACGCATGGTTCAAACACCATGCGTGCGGAAATGGAGACCAAGTGGAACCATGCGTAAAATTTCAGCGACATGCGTGGAAAAATTAAATGGAAATATTCATAAAAAAATACTACACTCCATGAACTCATCTTAGTGATATCAACTTAATTTATCGGGTTGCGCCGAAGTCCCACCAACTTAAGACCACTTACAGGCCTACTACGGCTAGGAAAGTGGCAAGGCGCCCAGCTAGCTCGCGGCTGCTCGCTACGGTTCTCCTTCCGACTCCCTGGTCCTTTCATTCTCTCCCAGTCATCCATGACCCAACTCACTGCAGACATAAAAACCACACACACAAATTCTCTCCTCATCATCACAAGATCAACTCACTGCAAACATTATACACACACAGGACACAGCGCAAGCACATGTTTGACCGTAAATAGCTCTATGGTTTGACCCTGGCAATTGTTTCTTCGAAGTGATTGTTGATAATTTTTAGTGCTGTGATGATAGAGTGATTTCCGTGCTTGACTGATATCTGATTTGATTTAATCCAAGTTTGAATGTGTGGTACTTGGTTTACTTGAGGTCTGTATGTTTACTGTTTAGTATTTTTAGCCCATTATTTGTCAAGAAAGATCTGCATTCGTGTCCAAATACAATGTAAAAAGATAAAGTTTTTGTAGAACTTTCGTACAATTCTGAGAAAAGTAATTTTATCATACAATATACCTGCAAGCCTGCAAATGTGAAGTTGAAATTATTTAAATGATGCATTTAAAAAAAAGACTATCCATCATGAATGCCGTCCAAAGCCTCTCTTTGCAATTAAATTTACCCTGACCTAATTTCTCAACACAGGCCATGTAGCAGCCAAACCCAACACAGAATGAAAAGGGCGGCAATCTTGTAACCCCCCCCCACCGCAAGAATATCAGATTTCCAAACATGTGCTTCTCAAGATTGTGCAATACTAGCGGAGACAAAGAAAGTTATGTAAACAACTCGCGGAGGGTTGGGACTAGTCTTTGTTTTCAGTCACTTAAGAAAATGGCAAACTGGATAAAGGTGAAATACATCATTAAAAAAAATGATTGTTTGGAATGAAAAGACTAAGATTAAAGGAAATATGACTGAAAAATATCCAGAGTTCAATCGCTAATTTCATTACTGACAGAACAATAATATGTGTTTTATTAACTTCTGGTCAATATATTCCAATATGACAAGACTCCCATTTAAGACTAGCGAGCAAATGATGGTGGGGGGTTCTGGAATGAAAACCAAAAAAAAAAACACTAACTTTGATACAATCACAAGTGTTGCTTAACGCAATGCACGTGCTCTCTACTGGCTTTGTACAGTCACAGAAATACACACAACACACACGATGCATCCTCATACCATGCATGCACACGGCATACACTGCAGGCTCTAAGCAGAGAAAGTTTGTCCTCTGCTCGAAGTAAATCATTCTGTCAGCTCCAAATTCCATGTTTTTTCTATCTCATTGCTTGGATTCGGCGCTGGCTCCCAAGCCTACTGAACGGCAAGTATCTGTGCATTTGTGTGGGCTTAAAAATACGCCACAATGGGGCTTCCTTAGCGTCTCTTTTTGATGAAAAGGCCGTCGCTTCCACGCTCCGCACCCACCCCCAGGAGTGGCAGCACAAGTCCCCGACATGCGTGATTTTTTTTCTGGCAAGAACGCTAATTGTCAGTATATCATCGAGGATCTAGATCTGGTACAGTGACATAAACTGAACTTTGTGAAATCTTGAAATCTACGCTGAAAAATGTTCACACTGAAGATCACCAACACAGATAGGCACACGTGGGACAGTGTATCATTATTGCTGGAATAAAGACCCGACGGAAGTGACCGAATCCGCGCTTATTTTGCTTATTTCTCGGCAATTACACAATTTCTTCCAGATTCCTTTGGCACATATTTTTAATTCATACAAACAGACACTTGGGTGGTCATCATATTAGATTCTGTAAAAAGTCATCTTGAGATCGTTACCAATACTGGAATTTATCTTTAAATGGATACCCGATGCGAAAGCCTATTCAGTATGCCTAGCAATTGATTGAGTCATAGAAATTTTGTTAGAATGTTTCCGGAGGGAGTGGAGAAAGTGCATGTAAAATGTAACTGTTATTATGTATTTTCATGTTTCTTATATTTTAGGTTGATACTCACGTTCACGCAGCGTCGTGTATGAATCAGAAGCATCTTCTTCGATTTATTAAGAAGAAGATGAAGACGGAAGCATCAAGAGAAGTCTACTTTGACAAGAAACTAGGAAGGGCTTTGACTCTTAAAGAGGTCAGTACATATTTTAGACGATATAAATCAATAGCCCTCATTTTATTCTTTTAAACGGAGACCAAAACAGTTTATTTTACAATTGTATGCAGGTAAATGCTTTTCACGTGTGACCATCATTTATATACCTCTATATGATGTGTTTATTTTTCTTCATTTGATTCATTTATCTTCATTGTGTTTAATATGAGTTTTTTTTTCATAAAATATTTTTTGTGTTTAGTATGAAGGAAGTAAATCTACATGTAAAAGTGGAAATAACAACTCACTGTTGCGGTATCGCCATTCACACGAAAATGCCAATTGGTAATTGGCAAAACATCACAACATTGAATTGTTATTTCCAGTTTTCAAATTTGGATGGTGTTTCAGGTCACTTAGTATTCACTTTCTGAAGCACTTAATGTTTTTAAGGTGCAATTTTTTAGGGCTTTAATGAGATATCACAGGCACAGGAAACCAACAGACCATTGCAGCTCAGATTTTAAAAGGCACATTGATTTGACTTTACAAAATCCGAGCTGTAAGGTCCCACTTTTCACACGTGTCTTTGATATGTACCAAAAATGAAGGGCAGAAAAAGATCACGTCCAAAAAACATCATTTAGTACTTCAAAAAAGTGAAATGGTAAGTGATCAGAAACACCAACTTAATTGAATTACCTTACCTTACCGCTGTTCCTTCTCTTTGAAGAGGTTGGATGTCATGGTTTTCCATCTGTCTCTATCCAGTGCTACAATGCATCTTGTGGCATTCATTTATCTTTCTGCCTGTCATCTCTTCAATATTTCAAAGTCAGGTTTTTTTTTTATGTCCACTTCCTCTTTTGCCTTCAATTTTTCCCCTCCATGATTTTCATAAATTACATACACTATTTGTGTTTTAATGACCTAAAGAGGCATAATTATTAAATTGTAGTTGTCTATAAATTGTCTTCGTAAATCTTTCTCAGTAATGGTTGTTTTTTTGTTTTTGTTTTAGTTCTGATACATGTACATGTACTCACACACACACGTTTCATCTTGGTTTCTATAAGTTTTTAAATCGGCTGTTCGCAAAGCTATCTAAGGCTGTTCACAAAGCTATCCAAATGCCTTAAAAGTCTAATCAACCTATATTATTACTTTTATCACAGGTGTTTGACAGTATGAACCTCAATGCATATGATATGAATGTAGACATGCTGGATGTCCATGCTGTAAGTAATATACTCTTTATATATCTAAGGACTGTGAGAGTTCTTTCATGCACTATTAAGGAGTTTTTGCTCCATGGTCCTGTAATACAAAGATTCACAATTGATCGTACGCTTGATTTTTACAATTGATTGTACATTGTAGTCAATGGAATCAATCATAGAAAAATGTTCTACGATCATTGCTAAGCTTTGTGTAACGGGCCCCATGATATATGGAGGGTTCTAGAGCAAAATAAATGCATTGAAAATGCCTGTCAAATGACAAAGAACAGCTGGGAGGTCTTTGTCGAAAAATTGATGAACTGGAACGGCGGTTTCGTCGGAAGTTTCGGTGCTAACAAAAGAAATTGTGAATATGTTGTTTATCCAAAGTCAAGGACGAAACTGCTGTTTTGTTTCACCAATTTTTGACAAAGACTTTTGGTTGTTCATTGTCATCAAGGGCATTTAACAATACATTATTTCCAAATAACATCTCTTTTTTGAACTCTCTGTAAGTTGCAGAGTGAAAACTAAGGTGAATGAAACCTATGGAACAAATGGGCTTGTGTAGAAACAGAAAAATCAAAGAATAAGAATGAAGAACGTTTGAGAAAAATCGGACAAATAGTGAGAAAGTTATGAGCATTTGAATACTGCAATCACTAATGCTATGGAGATCCTCCTATTGGCAATGCGACAAGGATGTGTGATGTCACTGATGAACAACTTTCCCTTTGGTGGACTATAAAGTACCCTATAAAAAATGTCTCTTTGCTTTTTCTTATCATGAGACAAACTCTTTATCCACGATGTATTCTTGAAAAATATGTATTACATGCCCTCATGTAGAAAGAACACATGATCTATATGGATAGATGTGATAAAAGAGGCAATTCAAGTGAAATATATACTAAAGTAATGGGGAGAGTTGTTCACAAGTGACATCACACATCTTTGTCGCATTGCCAATATGCTATCTCCATAGCATTAGTGATCGCATTATTCAAATGCTCATAACTCTCTCATTATTTGTCTGATTTTTCTCTAACTTTTGTTGATCTGTTTCTTGGATTTTTCTGTTTTCACACAAGCTATCTTGTTCCAATGGTTTCATTCTCCTATAACATTCTTGCCAACTGTTCCTATTTAAAGGGCCAGTCCTCTTTTTTCAATAACAATCAATTTTCACTCACAATGAGCCTGTGTCCTATTATAAAAAAAAAACCTTGTTCATTTGGTTGGGTAAACAAATCAGCAATGTGTAAAAAGAAAAATTCTTGTTCTTTTTGTTGATCCTTTGTCCCCATGTATTCACTTGTCATGTTGGTACATGTAGGTGCATGATGTACTAGTACTTATAAGAGAGAACTGGTAATAATTTTTTGACATATAAAATTTGTGAGATATTTCCTATTTTTGAGCAAGCGCCATGAGCGCCCAGCTGAGGCAGATACTAGTGCTTTACAAGAACCCATCATTATCATCATCATTTAAATTTTTCTTTTTGTTGATCCTTTGTCTCTATGTATTCACTTGTAATGTTGACAGGTACGTGACATACTAGTACTTATGAGAGAGAATCTGTAATAATTTTGTGACATCTAAAGTGTTAGCCTTTCATAGATTTTATTTTTGCACAATGCGTGATTTCCAGTTCAGTGTTGACCTTTTGGTGTTGGTGTTTGGTCAATTTTTACACAATTATAACAACAAACTTAAAAGGGAACATGGTCCCAAAATGTCACCCCCTAGATGTTGAGATGTCAATAATGTGATCTGGATCAGTTTTACAATCTCTGAATAAGTTTTGGAGTTAGGGAAGTAATTTCAACACCAACACCAAGGCCAACACCGGACTTGAAATCACCCAATGTACTTTGTTTTGGTGTCAGGACCGCAATACGTTCCATCGATTTGACAAGTTCAATTCCAAGTACAACCCGATCGGAGAGAGCAAGCTCAGAGAGATCTTCATCAAGACAGATAACTTCATCGAAGGAGAATACTTCGCTCAGCTTATCAAGGTTAGCACTTCAGTATATTCAATCTAAATAAATTTCAATGTATGTTTATTTGTAGTAAATGCATATTTACAATGTATACAGGGGTGTGAGAGTTCAGATTTTTAGCTGATTTCAGATTTTTTTTGTTTTCATTTTCAGCTTAATTTCAGCTTATACTGTATTTGGCTTCCCTCTGTACAAAATGTATGGGAGCTCTTTCTATTTCAGATTTTTCAGCTCTCTTGAGCTTTTTTCAGATCTTTTTATTTGTGACCACTCACAGGGCCCTGTTTATACCTACTCTAATAACCTCTGATTTTGTCTTTGATTGTACATACAGTGGTGTTCAAAAGTTTTTGAACTCCACCAGAAAATAAACATATCAAAAAGTGTTCAAGTTCTGCCATGTTTTAGATATTTAATTGTGAAGTGAGGTGATAAAATATTCCATTAAATCAAGCTTGTTTCTCTAGGCTTGCCGAACATTGTAGTGCTGTTGTCTACATTCAACACTCAGCAATAAGGAGTACATTTTGTGGTAGGGTTCACTAACTTTTGAGCACAACTGAGTCATTTTGTTATTATTTTGACCAGTGAATGCCAGTTACTTTTTTGGTAGAAACCACTGGACCACTGAAATAAAGAAATACATAAGAAAGTCAGTGTTGATGAAGACTATGAATATCAATCACTTAGACCCTTCATTTCCTTATTTAGATCTATATATATATGAAACCATTCACATCGTACTATATTTGAAATATGTCATTAGACAAGTATAGCCATATAAAATTTCTTTAACGAGCAGGATATCCCAATCTTCTTGTATGAATTCATCGTTCTGTTGCGTGGGCGTGGCCTTTTTGTTTTGAGTGCTTGTGACTCTTAGGCCCGAATTCACAAAGGTGGTTTTTAAAACCCACCGTTGAGTCCATGGTTTATGCAGATATCCTGTATAAATTACGCTTATTTTACGGCGTATATTAAAAATTCCAATGCTGATGCGCGCTTTTGTCACAGTGCGCCAAATTGACGCCTGTTGCTGTGGTTATCCACGCTATTTTATTCATGAGTCCACGGTTGTGAATTAATGAGTCAACTCTTCAAACAGTGGACTCATGAATAAAAAAAAATCTTCATAAAACCACCTTTGTGAAATCGGGCCTTAGTTACTCCACAGCAGAATCGTAACAGATTAACCAAAAGTCATTTTGGCACATTGTTTTGGTTACACAATTATTGAATGAGTGCTTTTCTTTTAAGAGTAAAAAGAAAGTAGTTGCAGCAAACAATTACTTATTGAGAAAGTTAGTTTTAAAATCAAGGTTAAATGCTACCATATCATTATAGACCTAGCTCTGGTACATTAAATTTATTTATTTGATTTTTAGTTTTTTATCTTTTATTTATTTATTTTCTTTTAACCCCAAGTACAAACCGTAAATAGAACACCGTGCGCTTAGAAACACCAGTAGTACATGTAAGAGCCTTATAAATGTTATGTATTATTGTTATTATTAAAATCAATTATTTTTTGTGAAGTCTTGAAATCCTACCTGAAAACCGATGAAAACCAATGATCACTAACACGAAAAGGCTGAAGTCGGATAGCTTATTCAAATTTGTTGGAAATCACCCGACATACGGAATTCTGTGCTTATTTTGCTCATTTCTCAGCTATTAGACATTTTTCCAGAGCCATTTGGTACATGTACATATGTTTTATTTATACATACAGACACTTGGGTGGTCATTGTATTGGATTCTGTTCGAACTCATTTTGATATCCTTCCTATAACCAGTTCTTATCTTTAACCACTCTACAGGAGGTTGCAGCAGATTTAGAGGAATCGAAGTACCAGAATGCCGAGTACAGACTCTCTATCTATGGTCGCAATCGCAACGAATGGGACAACTTAGCCAAGTGGGCTGTCAAGCATCACGTCTACTCCGACAATATCAGATGGCTCATACAGGTTCCTAGACTATAGTAAGTAATGTCATATATATAGAATGTTCTAGCGATGCAGTGCAGTATCAGAGGGTGGCCCTAAAAAAGACCGAAATCCAATGAATATCCCATAGGTTCCTATACAAAATTTGCTGTTGAATATGAGACCATATTCAACATTTTAGTGCGCGAATGCGTGAAATGTGCAACGTGTACAACAATGAAAGCAATGCGATGAGCAGCATAAAGCACATGCTCAATGATGTCTTAATAAACTACATGTACACGTAAGATTTAGTCAATGACCAAAGTGGATTTATGAAGTGATGATGCCATAATGTGATAAGTGATGTGACTTATTCAATCAAATATCTGCCTCTTTTATTATTTTTTTGGGGGGAGGGGGGTAAGAGAGATGATAATAATTATATTGGATGGCTTTATTTCATGGAATATAAGAAATATATATATATATGCCCGCACACAATGTATGCATTTTCCCCACTCCCTAGGGAGCATTTCAAAAAGAGTTCCAAGACTTCATTGCTAGGCAGACTACATAGGCTTTTGCATCCTACCAGGTACCCATTTAACACCTGGGTGGAGAGTGGCAAAGTGTGGATTGACACAGTCCTTGCCAAAGGATTTTAGGCTGTGGTTTGGATTCGAACACATGACCCTCTGATTGCAAGACGAGTGTCAGAACTGATACACCACAACGCTTCAATGCTGCTCTTACTTTTTGACAAACTACCTTTAATATTTTCATTCTTTT
Organism: Lytechinus variegatus; assembly: GCF_018143015.1. Taxonomy (NCBI): domain Eukaryota; kingdom Metazoa; phylum Echinodermata; class Echinoidea; order Temnopleuroida; family Toxopneustidae; genus Lytechinus; species Lytechinus variegatus. The sequence continues at coordinate 24,052,202 of NC_054747.1, read as the reverse complement.
ATCATTTTCAGTGACGTGTACAAGTCTAATAAGTTGGTGTCTAACTTTGGAGATCTGCTGTCAAACCTGTTCGGACCTCTCTTCGAAGTGACCCGGGATCCAAGCTCTCATCCAGACCTTTATAAGTTCCTTACATATGTAAGTATCTCACATCAGTACACCATTCCCAGCAGTGGATGATCCAGCTAAAGACACATCTGACCCCTGCTCCACTTCGGAGAGGCATGAGATATATTTCTTAGTGGAAAATGTCGTGCATACGCAAGTGAAGACTGTTTTTTCTTTTCGTTTGTCAAATTTTAATTTGTGGCTGAAACTTTTTTTTTTTTGGGGGGGCTTTTCAAAATTCTCCTCCAAAAAATTTGCCCCCTTTTCTTTTTAAAGAAGAGCCCCTCCCCCCCTTTGGAAAATTCTGGACCCCCCTCGATCCTCAAGGAGCCATTTTGTAATTACAATGTGCATGTGAGGAGACAAAGGTCATTGGTCGTTAATTATAGTGCTTTTTAAACTAAGATGATCATGACTATTTTCATATATTATTTTAAGATGTGCTTGTTATCTCATTCAAAGAATAACAAAAAATATTCATTTATGTTTAGTATTTGGCAATGGGTCAAATGATAGCCAATTTAGCTTTATAAAGCAGTCAATGTGACAGAAGCTCTCCTGATTTTTAGATTAATGTAATATTATTAAATTATAAAGGTATTTTATTGTTTAACTTTCAAGGTGTCATGATTTGACAACACAGACAATCAAAGACGAAGACCTCATCTGCTCTGCAGATATCCCAGAAATCGAGCACTGGTATGGTGAAACAAGTACCATAATGTCTAACTAGAATTATCTTAATTACGGTGTATTTAACTCTCAAGGTTTCAGGATTTGACAGTGTAGACGATGAATCCAAGCCGGAAGACCTGGTATTCTCAGCAGATAGCCCGGAACCTGAGAACTGGAGCGGTAACGACAATCCACCATACAGCTATTACCTGTACTACATGTACTCTAACATTGTAGTCCTCAACAACTTCAGAAGGTAAGGCCAGTTCGCTTTCTTCACCATACTTGCTAACCAGTACGTTTTTGCAACCAAAATACTGCAGTACATTTTTTCTTTTAAGAATACTTTTTTTTAAAGGAAGGAAGGAAGGTAGGAAAGAAAGAAAGAAAGAAAGAAAAGAAAATGAAAAACGGAGAGAGAAAGATGAAAGAAGTAGGAAAAATTGGATAGAAAGAAGAAAGGAAGGGAGAAAGAATAAATGAATGAAATTAAATTAAGAAAGTATGATGAGATGAAAAGAGAAGAAAAGATGAAAAAAGAAAAGAAGGAAAAGGAAAGATAAAAGTAACAGCACTGTAGAATGAAATAAAGGCAGATAGAAAGAAAGAAGAGAGGAAGAAGAAATTAATAAAGCAGGAAGGAATAATCAAACAAAGTAAGAAACAGATACAAAACAAGAGGGGGAAAAAGAAGAGACAAAATATAGAAAGAGAGAACAGGGAAATAAGAGGAGAATAATAAGAAATCAAGATAGAAAAGAAATTCATGGAGAAGAAAGAGGAAAGAACATGAAACAAGTATTTGTTTGTTGACGAATGAAATGAGACATCAATTAATTATAGTCGGTAAACATTCAGCCAGATGATATCAGTTAAATTCCTTTCAAATTGAAATTCAGTTTTCTTTTTATGCATACTGTCATATTTTAATTTGACATATATCAGATAAGAATGAATTATTGTCAGAAAGGAAAAAAAATGTCAGAAAAGATCCTTATCACCCCATCAGGAAGTGGTTTTTAATAGATCAGGATTAGGCTACCTAGGATAAGAACGGATAGGTGTAGAAAGTCTTCTAAGTGCAATGAAAGCATAACTACAGTGTAACCCACAGATTTGTAGATGATTGTTCCTGGTGGTTTTTTCTTACTCTCTCCTATTTACTGTATGTCTCTCTCCCCCTAAATACTCCTTCACTCTCTCTTTCTATTCCTCTTTCTCTACTCGTGAAGTTTAACTTATGCATGCAAAAACGGTAGTTATGAAAATTAAAAATATACAGTACAGTGTAAGTGCAATAACAAGGAAATAACTAAAATGTATAATGTAAGAGACTCATGTATTGAAATATCTTTCCATTGAAATGTCATGTTTATCTTTATCTGACATACTCCTTCCCCTTTTCTTTCCCTTTTTCGCTCGTAATGCACTACCAGTCATGATTCTCTGCTGTTGGACCCAGAGAACAATGGATTCAGTGGACTGAATCTGTTGTTCTTTGTGAGTTTGACAGGTACAGGAGGGTCAGGGGGCGTGACTGGTAGCGGTAGTGTAGTCCCTTTTCTCTGTTTTCTTTTCCTTTTCTTCTGTCTCCTTTCCTTATTTCTTTTTAACTTTTGACTCTTTTCCCTTTCTGTTTGTCTTATCTTTCCTCTGTTTCTGTCTTTCTCTCTCTCTATTTTTACACCCATATCTATATCTATATTCTTTCCTCTCTCCTGACGTTTTCAGTGTGGTCGCTCTACTCCAACAGCCACAACTAACCAAATAACTCAAATATGCAATTTTTAGATTAAAAAATAATCTGGATTAAGTTAGTTCATCACCTGGTTTATATGGTTACACTTTGTAATTCCGAAGGTTCGTAATTCTGAAACACGTAAATTGCCTATACCTTGATGTTTGTTAATCCGAAAACAAAAAAGGGTTCGTTAATACGAACATATGTGGCATAATTCCGAAGGTTCGTTGATCCGAAAACGAAATGAACAACGAACCTCATTTCGTTTTTGGATTGCTATACCTTCAGAACAACGTACCTTATTTCGTTTTCGGATTATCGAACCTTCGGAACGAACCTTATTTCGCTTTCGGATTAATGAACCTTCGGAATTACGAATGTATACAGGTTTGTATATACATAATTGTTGTCATGTACCTTTCTAAGTCTTTAACTTAGTTTTTACTGCGGGGACCAAGAGGAATTACATACTTCATTTACTTCTATGTTTTGAATCACAGCATTACATTGAAATCATGAACCGTTGTAAGGTTGAGAAATTATATGTTTTGAGGTAGAAAATAAAGTTCTAAGTCAGCAAACTCAATTATCAAACTGAAGGGGAAATAGTGAAACTAAGATGCAAATAAATAGAACTGTAACCGAAGAAGTCTGGTAGTGCACTGTTTAATATCTGGGCTGCTTTGCCTCAGCTAAAATCAAATCATTCTATAATTTACATAAATATTTAAATCAGAAATAACAACCAATCAAAGTAAAGAAAATGGAAGGATCAAACTAAAATGTAAGAACCCAATTCATAAGATAAACCAATAAGGAATGAGATGAGATGACAAAGATGTCTGGTGATTATGTAATAATGGAAGTAGAAACTAAGGAGTCAGGTGAGGGATGGAATGAGTGAAACACCTGAAGAGAGAATAGAGAAGGAATGAAGATGACAAAAGAGAATCAGGGAAAGGCATTCAGAGTAGAATGAATGAATGACAACTGAATATCATTAAACTCAAATAACCTAAGTTCAGACTGCAAGGGCAGTGCTGAAAAGAAATGCAAATGAACTAAGTCTAGACAGAACAGAAATGTAAAACAGCTGAAGAATAAAGGAAATAAACAAAATAGCAAAATGACAAAATAACCATCCTACATCAATATAATACAATTGAATTTAATTGAACTGAATTTATTACCGATTCTCACTGTCAAGTACATTTACATGAAATAATACACAAAAAAGAGTAAAAATCATTTGGTAATTGGAGCTTAAGATGCTGATTAAGGTCATGCCCAAATCAATGTCATTTAATATTTTAAACAATTTAAGCCAAATCACAATGTTTGTACATTGAGTTCAGTACTCACAAGTTTCGTTGGTGAAAACATTACGCCCACAACAAGGTTTATTACTAACTCTACATATCTCGGATAATAGCAGTCATCTTAAATGATTTTATTTACACTGTTTCCTTAAAATATATCTTCATTGTTCACAAAATCTTTAGAGAATATATATTTGTTTTGGGCAGTATATACAAACATCAAATGAATTATATTTTACCAGCAATATTATTTTGCGACTGGAATGTTTTTGATATTGCTTTGCAGATTATCCCATAAAGTAGTTTCACTTGTAATTTTTGTCAAGATCCACATATTGCTTTGCTCGATTTCTTGTGTTGTTGGGACAATTCGATGAATGAAAATATCAATAAATCGATGCAGCAACCAGTTACTAATTAGCTCTTGCCTATATATTCCTAGCAAATATTGGTATTTGAAATAATAATAATTAACATCATTTATATAGCACTTATCACAAAGAATGTCTCTAAGCGCTTAATATCCTGTATTATTTTTTATCATTAGTTAAACGTCATTACTCAGGCTTTCTCTGTTGATGTATTAATGTAGAGTACAGGGTTGTTTTGCGTATGCCAACCTAAGCTTCGAGACCATGGTTTACTTGTGTTGTATACATGTACATGTATATGTTAACAATAATACATATAATAATATAGGGTATTTATAACATGCATAATACATGTAGCTAGTAATGATAATGATATACAAAATTTATAAAGCACTTTATACAAAAGTGTTAAGAAAAAAAATGAAAGAAATAATATTACATGCATAAGATATATATAAAAAGAAATAACTCAAAAGCGAAAGCATTGTTACATTTAATTAGGCATACAAATACAGAGATAGGTGGTAAATTATGTACAGCTTAAATACAACGGGTCAGTACATGACTGAATTCAAATAATCCTGATAAATAACTGAATAATACTACTATAAAACTAAACACTGTGAATTACAACTACTGTAGTTTTCTATGTGCTTAACGATTCTGAATAAACAGAATAGTACAAAATTTACCAGTTATATAATAATAATATTAACCAATTTTATTTTTTTGTTGTTTTATTTTAACAAGGTAGCCCTTTCAGTTACAAGAACTGCTCGACCAAGGGGCCCTGTATCAACAAATTGAAAACATAACAAAACAATATCACATAAAAATCATCAACAAAAGGAACAATGAGAAAGGAAAATGTAATACATGCGAGTAAAAATAAATCAAAATCACTCATAACCTTATAACAACAGAATGTAACAAAGTATTCATGGAAATCTTAAATATAGCATAATATAACTCAATTTATCAGATAAAAGGTGCATCTTGTTTATGAATGTTAATGACCTCAGTCTTATCAGCATTTACCTGCACCTTGAACTTGGTAATGTATATAAGCCCATGACACTGTCTTTCAAATAGTTATTGAATTTAATGGCTATTATCAACTTTAATTGCTGATCGCTTTCAGAGTCTTGGAGCGGTGCAAGACACTTGCGAGCAATTGCAAGTCTATTTCCATTTCCGAAATCAAGCATACAGTATGCCGTGCGATCGTTTTCAAATTTGCAATTGATTTCTCCATGAAACAAGGAGCGTAGTCTGATTTGCTGTATTTAAAAGTGATCAATCAATAATAAAATTGCAACAGAATATTTGCGATTGATTGCAAATATTTTCTTGCAACACCCCCTTAATTCTGGGTATCAACAGAATAACACATTGCCATGTGCAGAAATGATGACAGCTTTGGAAATACTGTAGAGTGTATGTACAGCTGTGCTCAGAAGTTAGATAGATAGATTGATAGATTTTATTTCTCATGATAAAAACAATACAGAATATATACATTCAAACGATAAAAACATAATAATTGAATCAATAATATAGTGCATAGGTATATGAATTTGAAATCATAAAACTTTTGATGTAAGAAAAATATGGGAAAAACCAAAAAGCTACAAGGTGCTTGAAAGGGGTTATCCCAGTTCCAGAATATGATTGCGAAACACATATACATGACATAATTTACAAAGAAAGCACAATTATAATGTAACTTGCCCAAGAGAAATCCTTAACTACCCCCCTTTACATAACCAAAAGTTGCATTTCTTCCGACTCATATTTAGTTAGAATCTGATTTTTTAATTTCCTTTTAAATGTTGATCAATGAAGATTGTTTGATCTCACTGGGAAGTGAGTGCCATCGTGAACCTTACCAAACTATGAACAAATTCAAAGCGTTCAACTTCTGCCATGTTGTATAATATGTAAAGGTAAATTCCAGTTTTGGTAACGATCTCAAAATTACTTTTGACAGAATCTAATATAATGACCACCCAAGTGTCTGTATGAATAAAAGATATGTGCCAAAGGATTCTGGAAGAAATTGTGTAATTGCTGAGAAATAAGCAATTTAAGCGCGGGTCTTTATTCCAGCAGTATTAATACACTGTCCCACGTGTGCCTATCTGTGTTGGTGATCTTCAGTGTGAACATTTTTCAGCGTAGATTTAAAGATTTCACAAAGTTCAGTTTATGTAACTACCAGATCTAGATCCTCGATGATATTCTGACAATTAAGCCTGGTTTTACAGACGTTCTCATGAAATGAGTGTTTACTGCAACTACTGGCTTTTCTCTTTGATTGTGAAGTCAGGTGATAAAATATCACATTCAATAAAGTTTGTTTTCTCTGGGCTTGCTGAATATTGTGGTTATGTTGTGTCCAATCAACAAAAGACATATAGGAGTTCATTTTGAAGTGGGGTTCACTAAATTTCAAGCACAAGTGTATATATTCATTTCCATGAATAAATTCATAATGTTCCACGTATTGGTATATGAAAATAAGAACAAAATGAAGGAGAACTCAAATTTGAGTGTTGAATGCCGATTCTAAATAACTTTATCCTCCAAATTTTTAAGGGTCCTCCTATCTTCAGCATCGAAAAATGAATATGATTTAGACTGAATAAAAACAATAAAATGAACGCAAACGCAATCTTAAGCGTGTAGTTACATAGTAGAAGTATTGTGGCTCAGTGGAAAAGTCTCCAGACTTCAAACCACAAGGTCCAGGGTTCAAATCCCACCACAGCACTCGCGTCCTTTGGCAAGGCATCTATCTACATTTGCCCCTCTTCACCCAGGTTTAGTTAATGGGTACCTGGTAGGAAGGAATTCCTTGAATGCACTTTGCATCGTATCAGGATAGCAGTGCTAAAGCGGGGATAATAGCATGCGCAGTGCTTATAAACATTTCTATTAAGTGCTATAAAAATGTTGCATATTGTTATTATACATAATAATCACCATTACATTCTACCTTATATTAGACATAAATGAATCCAGGTGGGGGGGGGGTGTGCTAATGAAAATTAAACTCAAATGAAATTGAAGACAAACCATCGGTGTTTAATTTTCATTACTAACTGGTCTTCATCTCTTGATAGTCTGGATGGTTTACGAGATAAATTCTTTATTGTAAGTATGGAGCTTGTCCCCATCACAAACTACAAGGTTACCAGAAGGAGTAACAAGGCAAGGCATGATGCAGTAAGTGCGATCTGATATCACGTACTGAATGATCCTCCTTGCCTGGATGATACCATCACACGACACCCGATCAACAGCAACGTTTTTTGGAGTTTTATCCCGGTATGTGATGTAAAGAGTGTCTGTCATTTTGTCAACCTGACATAGTGCCCGGCGCCACTCATCACAATGTATGACAGCCTTTTTTTCTCCTGATCGTGAGATGACAGTGAATTCTTTATCATATGTCTTCACAACAATATCGCCTGATGACAGGGCTTGTATTCTACCAAACATATTGTTGCACTTCATTGCAACAGTGGTTACTATCTTTCCATCAGCAGGGTTGATGACGTAGATATTAGACTGTGCGCTCTGAGCAGCGAGGATCATCCCATCCCTATCAACATCGATGTACACATTACCATCAAAATCATAGCTGTCTCTTGCTATATCGTTCGGTATGCTGATCTCTCTTATGACCTCCCATTCTCTATATTGGCTATTATAAATAGTTATACATTTATACAATATGTCACCTTCTCGATCTGGATGTGGATCTGGATATACACATAAATCCCCCTTAGCACATACAATTACGTTGCTGTCGACGGAAGTGATTGAAGTCATACTCTCGGATTGATCTCCATCAATGACTTTATGTGCGTTTCCAGTGCTCAAGTCTGTAATGTACATGTTATTTTCTTTTCTGTCCAACACACAAATCTCGTCATCGCTGATCAAACCACGCATTATCGGATTATTAACAACAAAGGGAATGTGAACTGATTTTACTAACTTACACCAGTTAAATCTGATTTTGTATTCTTCATCATCTCCATTGTCGGTAAACTTGACTTTCCTAACTTCTCCCAGTATGCTGTCAAGATAATTGTTAATGTCTTGGTGAACGTTCAAACTTAAGTTTTCATCGATAGATGCGAGTACTTGAGGAGCTTCATTAACCAATGTTTCATCATGTTGCTTTATGCGCGTGATAGTTGATTTAATATTCTTAACAATTTCAATTTCATGTTGATTCTTACTCCTGAGGTCTCTAATCTTATTTGAAACTACTTCTCTGATTGTCTTTACCTCGGCTAGGAGGCTTGCTTCTTTATCTCTTTTGTGCTGTAGCTCGTTCTCTATTTCAGTGTTACATGCCGTGATCTGTTCTTCTCTCCGTTCATTTATTAGTCGAATTTTTTCATCAGCTTCTTCATTTATCCTGCTAATCTTTTGGATCTCTTTATCCTTTGTACTTTTTAACGAGCCTTGAATTACCACTTGAATTTCATCATTGACAGCATTCAGGCGGTCGTTTGAAGATGTTTCAACGCATGCCAGTTTGGAATGCAAATTTTTTAATTTTTTGTTGGCTTCATCTATGTTTGACTTTTTCTCATCCAGCTTTTTCCTGCTCTCAAAGATGACATCCTCGATGTCATCGAGCTCACATGGTTTCTGACTGTGATCTTTGGTAGCGCAAGGATGGCAAACGGGAATTTTGTGTTTCTTACAGTAGAATTTGATTGGCTCACTGTGCTTGTCACATGACCACGTCATGTCATGACCTTTCCTCTGTTGTAGCTGACCCAAGTTGTCTTGTGGAAACTTTGATGCCATGGTACCAAGATTGTTGTCTCCAGACATAAAATGGGCCTGAAAGAGAAATGCAGATTCTCATTCAGGGTTGGCTGATTTTAATCGCGTTGATTTAAATCAACAAATGCTTAGAATTCAGTGCCATAATACAATCTGCACTATCTCTTGTTTTATCCTGTTGTTTAACATTTTATTCTTTTACATGAATTTAAAGGTTTAGTGTTCTTATTCTTTAAAAAAAAAAAAAAAAACTGCTAAGAAGTGCTAAATACTAATTTCAGGTTTATTCTACTAAAATAAATAATTCAAATAAACTTGCAACTTTTTTCCCAATAAGTCACATCTTTGCAAATCAATGCTTTAACATGAAATGAGGATCAGTTTCTTTGGAACAATTCCATGACTCAGAGACTCACATTCTACAAAGAGAAACATTCTTGATTT